>NW_026878766.1:0-250952 GCF_032173495.1 Musca vetustissima | reverse complement strand
AAACGCATTTTAGTTTTCTGTGGTCTAAAAAGGCATGTTAAGGCCTTTAAACGCTTCTAACGCCTAGAAAACGCATTTTAATTTTCTGTGGTCTAAAAAGACGTTTTAAGGCCTTTAAACGCTTCTAACGCCTAGAAAACGCATTTTAATTTTCTGTGGTCTAAAAAGGCATTTTAACGCCTTTAAACGCTTCTAACGCCTAGAAAACGCATTTTAATTTTCTGTGGTCTAAAAAGACGTTTTAAGGCCTTTAAACGCTTCTAACGCCTAGAAAACGCATTTTAATTTTCTGTGGTCTAAAAAGGCATTTTAAGGCCTTTAAACGCTTCTAACGCCTAGAAAACGCATTTTAATTTTCTGTGGTCTAAAAAGGCATTTTAAGGCCTTTAAACGCTTCTAACGCCTAGAAAACGCATTTTAATTTTCTGTGGTTAAAAAGGCATTTTAAGGCCTTTAAACGCTTCTAACGTCTAGAAAACGCATTTTAATTTTCTGTGGTCTAAAAAGGCATTTTAAGGCCTTTAAACGCTTCTAACGCCTAGAAAACGCATTTTAATTTTCTGTGGTCTAAAAAGGCATTTTAAGGCCTTTAAACGCTTCTAACGCCTAGAAAACGCATTTTAATTTTCTGTGGTCTAAAAAGGCATTTTAAGGCCTTTAAACGCTTCTAACGCCTAGAAAACGCATTTTAATTTTCTGTGGTCTAAAAAGGCATTTTAAGGCCTTTAAACGCTTCTAACGCCTAGAAAACGCATTTTAATTTTCTGCGGTCTAAAGAGACGTTTTAAGGCCTTTAAACGCTTCTTACGCCTTAAAAACGCATTTAAACGCTTCTAACGCCTAGAAAACGCATTTTAATTTTCTGTGGTCTAAAAAGGCATTTTAAGGCCTTTAAACGCTTCTAACGCCTAGAAAACGCATTTTAATTTTCTGTGGTCTAAAAAGGCATTTTAAGGCCTTTAAACGCTTCTAACGCCTAGAAAACGCATTTTAATTTTCTGTGGTCTAAAAAGGCATTTTAAGGCCTTTAAACGCTTCTAACGCCTAGAAAACGCATTTTAATTTTCTGTGGTCTAAAAAGGCATTTTAAGGCCTTTAAACGCTTCTAACGCCTAGAAAACGCATTTTAATTTTCTGTGGTCTAAAAAGGCATTTTAAGGCCTTTAAACGCTTCTAACGCCTAGAAAACGCATTTTAATTTTCTGTGGTCTAAAAAGGCATTTTAAGGCCTTTAAACGCTTCTAACGCCTAGAAAACGCATTTTAATTTTCTGTGGTCTAAAAAGGCATTTTAAGGCCTTTAAACGCTTCTAACGCCTAGAAAACGCATTTTAATTTTCTGTGGTCTAAAAAGGCATTTTAAGGCCTTTAAACGCTTCTAACGCCTAGAAAACGCATTTTAATTTTCTGTGGTCTAAAAAGGCATTTTAAGGCCTTTAAACGCTTCTAACGCCTAGAAAACGCATTTTAATTTTCTGTGGTCTAAAAAGGCATTTTAAGGCCTTTAAACGCTTCTAACGCCTAGAAAACGCATTTTAATTTTCTGTGGTCTAAAAAGGCATTTTAAGGCCTTTAAACGCTTCTAACGCCTAGAAAACGCATTTTAATTTTCTGTGGTCTAAAAAGGCATTTTAAGGCCTTTAAACGCTTCTAACGCCTAGAAAACGCATTTTAATTTTCTGTGGTCTAAAAAGGCATTTTAAGGCCTTTAAACGCTTCTAACGCCTAGAAAACGCATTTTAATTTTCTGTGGTCTAAAAAGGCATTTTAAGGCCTTTAAACGCTTCTAACGCCTAGAAAACGCATTTTAATTTTCTGTGGTCTAAAAAGGCATTTTAAGGCCTTTAAACGCTTCTAACGCCTAGAAAACGCATTTTAATTTTCTGTGGTCTAAAAAGGCATTTTAAGGCCTTTAAACGCTTCTAACGCCTAGAAAACGCATTTTAATTTTCTGTGGTCTAAAAAGGCATTTTAAGGCCTTTAAACGCTTCTAACGCCTAGAAAACGCATTTTAATTTTCTGTGGTCTAAAAAGGCATTTTAAGGCCTTTAAACGCTTCTAACGCCTAGAAAACGCATTTTAATTTTCTGTGGTCTAAAAAGGCATTTTAAGGCCTTTAAACGCTTCTAACGCCTAGAAAACGCATTTTAATTTTCTGTGGTCTAAAAAGGCATTTTAAGGCCTTTAAACGCTTCTAACGCCTAGAAAACGCATTTTAATTTTCTGTGGTCTAAAAAGGCATTTTAAGGCCTTTAAACGCTTCTAACGCCTAGAAAACGCATTTTAATTTTCTGTGGTCTAAAAAGGCATTTTAAGGCCTTTAAACGCTTCTAACGCCTAGAAAACGCATTTTAATTTTCTGTGGTCTAAAAAGGCATTTTAAGGCCTTTAAACGCTTCTAACGCCTAGAAAACGCATTTTAATTTTCTGTGGTCTAAAAAGGCATTTTAAGGCCTTTAAACGCTTCTAACGCCTAGAAAACGCATTTTAATTTTCTGTGGTCTAAAAAGGCATTAAAAAGACGTTTTAAGGCCTTTAAACGCTTCTAACGCCTAGAAAACGCATTTTAATTTTCTGTCGTCTAAAAAGGCATTTTAAGGCCTTTAAACGCTTCTAACGCCTAGAAAACGCATTTTAATTTTCTGTGGTCTAAAAAGGCATTTTAAGGCCTTTAAACGCTTCTAACGCCTAAAAAACACATTTTAATTTTCTGTGGTCTAAAAAGACGTTTTAAGGCCTTTAAACGCTTCTAACGCCTAGAAAACGCATTTTAATTTTCTGTGGTCTAAAAAGGCATTTTAAGGCCTTAAACGCTTCTAACGCCTAAAAACGCATTTTAATTTTCTGTGGTCTAAAAAGACGTTTTAAGGCCTTTAAACGCTTCTAACGCCTAGAAAACGCATTTTAATTTTCTGTGGTCTAAAAAGGCATTTTAAGGCCTTTAAACGCTTCTAACGCCTAGAAAACGCATTTTAATTTTCTGTGGTCTAAAAAGGCATTCTGAGGCCTTTAAACGCTTCTAACGCCTAGAAAACGCATTTTAATTTTCTGTGGTTAAAAAGGCATTGTAAGGCCTTTAAACGCTTCTAACGCCTAGAAAACGCATTTTAATTTTCTGTGGTGTAGAAAGGCATTTTAAGGCCTTTAAACGCTTCTAACGCCTAGAAAACGCATTTTAATTTTCTGTGGTCTAAAAAGGCATTTTAAGGCCTTTAAACGCTTCTAACGCCTAGAAAACGCATTTTAATTTTCTGTGGTCTAAAAAGGCATTTTAAGGCCTTTAAACGCTTTAACGCCTAGAAAACGCATTTTAATTTTCTGTGGTCTAAAAAGGCATTTTAAAGCCTTTAAACGCTTCTAACGCCTAGAAAACGCATTTTAATTTTCTGTGGTTTAAAAAGGCATTTTAAGGCCTTTAAACGCTTCTAACGCCTAGAAAACGCATTTTAATTTTCTGTGGTCTAAAAAGGCATTTTAAGGCCTTTAAACGCTTCTAACGCCTAGAAAACGCATTTTAATTTTCTGTGGTTAAAAAGGCATTTTAAGGCCTTTAAACGCTTCTAACGCCTAGAAAACGCATTTTAATTTTCTGTGGTGTAAAAAGGCATTTTAAGGCCTTTAAACGCTTCTAACGCCTAGAAAACGCATTTTAATTTTCTGTGGTGTAAAAAGGCATTTTAAGGCATTTAAACGCTTCTAACGCCTAGAAAACGCATTTTAATTTTCTGTGGTCTAAAAAGGCATTTTAAGGCCTTTAAACGCATTTTAATTTTAAGGCATTTAAACGCTTCTAACGCCTAGAAAACGCATTTTAATTTTCTGTGGTCTAAAAAGGCATTTTAAGGCATTTAAACGCTTCTAACGCCTAGAAAACGCATTTTAATTTTCTGTGGTCTAAAAAGGCATTTTAACGCTTCTAACGCCTAGAAAACGCATTTTAATTTTCTGTCGTCTAAAAAGGCATTTTAAGGCCTTTAAACGCTTCTAACGCCTAGAAAACGCATTTTAATTTTTTGTGATCTAAAAAGGCATTTTAAAGCCTTTAAACGCTTCTAACGCCTAGAAAACGCATTTTAATTTTCTGTGTTCTAAAAAGGCATTTTAAGGCCTTTAAACGCTTCTAACGCCTAGAAAACGCATTTTAATTTTCTGTGGTCTAAAAAAGCATTTTAAGGCCTTTAAACGCTTCTAACGCCAAAAAAACGCCTTTTAATTTTCTGTGATCTAAAAAGGCATTTTAAGGCCTTTAAAAGCTTCTAACGCCTAAAAAACGCATTTTAATTTTCTGTGGTATAGAAAGGCATTTTAAGGCCTTTAAAGGCTTCATTCGCCTAAAAAAGGCGTTTTAATTTTCGGTGGTCTAAAAAGGCATTGTGAGGCCTTTAAAAGCTTCTAACGCCTAAAAACGCATTTTAATTTTCTGTGGTCTAAAAAAGGCATTTTAAGGCCTTTATAGGTTTCTATCGCCTAAAAAAGCATTTTAAGGCCTTTTTTTATATATTTACTCCTGAAGGATATAGACCCCAAAGTTGATAGTACATCCAAGGGTGGTTGACCTTTAAATAGATACCAAATATAGTGATGTATCTGTTCGAATATGGGAGTTACACTCAAAAATTTGCAGGTGCTTTACGTATTCAGATATTATTCAGTAACCCATTAGATGGCGGAAATATAGCCTTGATCGCTTTGAAATTTTGTATGAGGTTCCAGTTATGGTCATGGACAATGCCTTTAATTTTCGGTGATGATCAGATAACCATTTTGGCATGAAGTGGACCGAAAACTTAATTTTTTGTTCTAAATGATGTGTGTCAAGTTTCGTGGAAATCGGTTCAGATTTAGATATAGCTCCCATATGTATTTTTTTTTTTGGTTTTAATCTGTGTAATAAAATAAAAAAAATGGATTTCGGAAAATAGTGCTTATGTATGTGAAGAGTACTAAATGGTAATAAACATGATATTAGATGTAGAAATAGAGGTGGAATTCGGAACTATAGTACAACAAATTATACAGTATTCACGATTTCCATATGAAATATGTTTTTGTATTCCCTTTTCGCATACGAAGTAGCGGGCACTTTGCTAGTGAAAGAAAATAATTTGGTGGAAAAAAATGGGGTCCTTATTAGCCATAAGGCTGAAGGTATAAAAATACTTTCGATCCGCAAGCGGGTATTTGGCTGCACTTAAGCTATTCAGCACCAGGGTTAAAACTTGTGGCAAATTTGACTTACCTATATTTTTCACAATATTTTGTCATTAATGTATCTATTTTCCACAATTTACAGCACATATTACTCATACGCTGAAATTGCCATAGAGTTTCAGGTCCAATCGCTGGATTCCCCATTTCACAATAATTTGCAGCAAAGAGTCCATAGATTCTTTGTGCAGGCCAATACATGCTAAAAGAAAAGGCCAAAACACCAATTTATATAGAAATGTCATATCCTTCATGACCCGCATCATGTCTGGACAATATCGTCACATAATTATTCACAAATAGCACACACGAAACACTTTTTTCACTAAAAAAATATATTTTCATTTACTTTCTTAACGGAACGCGGGTTTTTCTATCATGGACATGTTTAGATTTGTTTTAAATGAATTTCATAGTTCTCAGCTCTCGTATAGCTATTAGGCACACGAAGATGGCAGCACTGTTGAACAGCTGAGCAACGATGCCATGGCATAGTGTGGAATTGGCATCATTGTTTTGCAGATTTTAAACAGAAACGGCGCAAAGCGAAGTCTTTTTGCACAAAAATCGACATAGAAATTAAATTAAACAAAGAAAATTGTATACATTTTCCCGCCTGGAGTCTTCAGGAGACAATAACTTAATTATTACAAAGATAAATTGTGTATTAAAATTGTTTCTTATGAACTTAACCTCAAAAGCAACAAAATAAAAGCCGGTTCCGCGTTCAGTTGTTGTTGATTGCCAATATTTTGTGTTAAGTGTAGTGGTGCTGGATTCCAAGATTCCTCGAGTGATCGAACATGTCTGCCGCCACTGTGTTGGAATGCAAAAAGCTTTGCCTGTATCGTTGCCTTACGGCAGTTGCCCTTAGCATTATGATGCAGTTTTTCCTGCTCACCGTTTTCTTGCTGTTTGTTAACTTCCATATATTCCATCTGTTGAATTGGATTACTGAGACATTTAGTTTAATGTTTTCCTTTTACACATGGCTATCAATTATGCCACTAATATCGGCTGTTATCATATATGGCATATTGTTGGGTAAATCCCATCTGGCTGTTAAACAATATTATGGAACACGCTTCAAGTGGATACTGGGGACTGTGGTGCGTAAGAGTCTCTTTTTAATGATACACATTGCGGTGGGTTTCCTAACTGCATGGCTCTATGCACGCTACTTACATGTGGATTATAGGTACGTAAATGCTGATGACATAGCACCCCTTAAGAAATTCTAATATTGTTTCGTTATTTTCAGATCCTTGGTGTACCAGTGTTATGGCATGGATTGCATTAATTCCTATTATCTCTTCCTCGTCGGTTCTGGCATCTCAGCTGGCTGTTATTATTTCTTTAAGGAGAATTTACGCCATGAACCCGAGGTGGAATATCCCATAATACAAGAAAAGAAACTTGTCAAACTGCGATCTCTCCTCTACTCCACCCTGTACAAATCGCTGATGAAATCATTTGTACCCTCAATGTTTTATGCTTTTGCATTTTGGATATTC
This sequence comes from Musca vetustissima, assembly GCF_032173495.1. Taxonomy (NCBI): domain Eukaryota; kingdom Metazoa; phylum Arthropoda; class Insecta; order Diptera; family Muscidae; genus Musca; species Musca vetustissima. The sequence continues at coordinate 244,231 of NW_026878766.1, read as the reverse complement.
GGCGACATAATCAATGCTCGTTTTGCGCGATTCTTTGATTTGGAAGTTGATACAAGTCTATCGTCGTTCTTTTCGGTGCTAACAAATTTGCGGATATTATTCTATTCGTGGATTTTACAATCACAAATTTTAAGTAACATGAATTTAATGCAGAAGTTCTTTTCAATTCTATTAGCCGAAGAAATGCAATTTGTTATCGAGAAAAATCCCGTTGTGACAGAGGGTCAAAAAGAAGTCACCCTCGTTGAGGCTTTAACAATGACCCAGGTGCCAATTGTACAAACTTTAGCCGCATTGGATCTTTTCAATATGACCGGAACCTCAGCGGCGAATAGGCGTAAGGAGATCTACGCTCTATCGATACCGGGTAAGTTTTCAGCATAACCATTCTTTAGATATAATTTTGGAATACCAATCTACATAGAGGTTTTAGCAAGACTTACTTCGGGTAGGAATAATCCGCACAAAAAGGGTGAAAATAGGCCCGTGTTTAGGATTTATTTTGAATGACTGAAATACCCCAAAAATAGAAGTAATTCGAAGGCAGAAAATATTCCTTTGATATTTAAAGTATGAAGAGAATGCCAAACCTATCCGCAACTCATTTCCAAGTCCTACTTTTTAACCGGTTTACAGACGTAGTTATGCTGTCCACTTGCACAAGGATGGACTTGGAATCCGCACAATTTCTCATTTTCAGTATTGAATGCTACATTGAAAAATATATCTTCACAGAATCCGTAATACCAAAAAAATAGAAAAATAACGCGCATTCGGATCATCGCTCCTGAACTCGGGTTACTTAATTTTCTTCATATACACGTTCAAGCTAACAATTATTCTTCTCTCCCATTCTTTGCAGGTGGTCACCCTTATAATTGGAATCAATTGTCTTCACAATGTCTGGCGATAATCAATGCATTTATTGAGGATCTCACAACATCGGTTAAGAATATTTCAACAATGAAATCCGCACCGCTATTCTGTCAAACTGATAAACCAACAGCCACAGAGGCGGCAGAGAAGATTCTCCTGCGTCAATACAATGAAACCTATGGCATTCGCAGAATGGTCTCTGAACCACCAACGACAAATATTGGTTCATCCTCAACAACCGCAGGTGGTGCCAAATCATCTAGCACCCCGACTGCTGTTCAGCGTATCAATGAACAATTTGAACACATTTCCAAACAAATTGAACAAGCCCTCAATACAGCCTTCCACACAATCCCCGGAGTATTTTATATGTTTGGAGAACCCGATGGAGCTCGCACAGCTTTCCTCCTATCCAATTCACAAATTATTGTTTGGTTGACACAAGGCTTAGCCGGAATTTGTGCCGAGTCTTTGGTTGAAGATAAATATGGTGTTGTTCAAGTTGCCCTACCACAAATTATACGTACCCTCTTAAAACTGAAAGGTGAATTGGATAAATTAAATAATGTCAATTTAAATGGCAAAAAATTGGATCGTAATCTAATCACCTTGAAAAATTCCGTTAGACGTAGTCTCTACAAAATTGTCTCAGTTTTTGGAGACTATTTGCGGGATCTGTTCGATGACCCAATGGAAATTAGAAGTCTGCAGTGTTTTGTTAACTATCAGGAAGTTTAAGTTCAATCATCATCAGCTAACTATCATCTTCACAAACTCAATCACAGTCATTCTTAATATGTATATTGTATTTAAAAGTTATTTTTTCTTTCTCCATTAAAACCACAATTGTAGTATAAGTATTTTATTATTATTTTTTTAGTTATTTTCCTCTTCCTCTTTTCAAATTGATTTTGTTAAGTTTTAGTTCTAAGAACTCGTCGTCGTCATGCACATAACACCTAGTATATATAACCCATTGAAAATTGTATCATTAGATGTGCATTTCATAGATATTTTAATACAATTTTTATAAATAAAATAGTTTTTGACTTTTGTAAAAAATTTGGTTCCAGAAAAATATATTTTAAATCCCCTCATATAGGTCGTCTGAAGTGCATTTCATAGATATTTTAATACAATTTTTATAAATAAAATAGTTTTTGACTTTTGTAAAAAATTTGGTTCCAAAAAAATATATTTTAAATCCCCTCCTATAGGTCGTCTGAAGTTGCCTCAAAAAATTCACCCTTCAACAAAAATTCTAAAAAATGTACTGACATGATGACAAGAACGAAAAAGCCATTTGGGTTAGTTTCTTTTTTATGAAAAATAAGTGGAAATGGATTATAAGTTTGCTGAAAACTGCCTGCAGCGGCAGTAGTTTCTAAAATATACGGCAACTTTTGCCTCATTCAAGCTGACATAAGACTCAAACACTCAACAGAAGTCTGGGGCAAGTAACCAAGGAGGGCAAATTAGTCAACAGCGACAGGGTTCCAAATACACGCGGCCAACTCCGGAACCAAAAGTGATGGATTCACCAGAATGCATTTTGTATTAACCTCCAAATAGGGAATTGGGTACCCGCCGTACAAGAGCAAAGGTTCTGTATCGTTTGCATCGGTAGAGGCTAAGAAGGTTGTCAACGTGAAAACGAAAATCGGACCAAGTTCTCGGAAACTTATTGAAGGGACAACTCAACCAATAGTCCCAGATGAGCAAATAGCAACAGCGAATTCAGTAGCAGCTGTTTCAACGGACTCAAGGCCCTTGACATGAAGAGAATGAGGTCGATAGAGGAACATCAAGTCGCTGCTGCAAACGGTTCGAACGTTTGTCCCTATGAATCGGTAGCGGCTAAGATGGATAGTGAAAAGGTTCTCAACATGAAAACGAAAGTTGGAGCAAGTCTTCGAACCTTCGAAGCCAACCACAGCGAATTCAGTGGGAGCTGTTGTACCGAACCGATTATTCAAGCGACAATCAATAGCTCCAGATAACAACATAGAAGCCATAATTTTTTTAAAAAATTCTAGCTTAGGAGGTGAAGAATTAAGTTTTAAAAATCCACGATTAGGAGATGAAGAATACTCAGCTGGCTTGTTACAGAATGGTTGTTCCATAAGCCGAGCATAAAAAAGAATTCCAAGCGCGTCGGTCTCGCGAATTATAAAGCTCGTGGTTCATTCGACGCCGATATTCACCGTCGACGCAGATCGGCCCATAGACTTTAATTGTTGATCTTGTGCCACTTAAAGTTATCCTGCATAGCCGTATTTATTTTGCAGTAATGCCGAACGTAGACATGACTTTAAACACCTCTGAACGGATAGGGCTGTCGAATGCGGCTTTATAGTCGACGAATAGGTGGTGTGTGTCGATGTGTTTTTTCAGGATTTAGTCTTGAATAGTTCGGCTGGTAACCCGTCGGCTCCTGCTGCTTTATTGTTCTTGAGCCGATTAATTGCTTTTATGACCTCATCTTGGCTAGGTGGTATACACTCTATACCATCATCTCTTATTTGTTCTGGAGTATCTTCTTCACCTCCACAATATGATACCAGAAGCTTTTCAAAATACTCCTTCCAGATCCTCAGCACGCTGTATCTGTCACCAAGTTTCCTTCTTCATCTCTACAGTAGGATGTACCCGCACCAAAACTTTCGGTTTGGTGTTTTACTCGTTGGTAAAATTTCCGGACTTCATTCTGACTCCTGTGTATCTCGATTTGCTTCCGATAATTCCCCATCACATAACGTCTTGCTACTGTTTGCAGGGTTTCCCTATACGCTGCATTTTTCACATCAGTAGCATTACGACACTCCTGATCGTACCATGGGTTTCTTGGTGGTGGTTTTTGGTACCCAAGTGTTGCATTTGCTGCAGTTTGTAGGAAGTGGGCAATTCTTTGCCATTGTGCTTCTATACTATTATCGGGACAAGGAGTGCTTTCGTCAAGCAAGTGGGTAAGTTGAGCAGAGTAGGCCTCGGTTACCTGTTGTGTTTGCAGCTCTTCGACGTCGGGTTTCCGTGTTCTGTTAGATCGCACCGAGTGCGATACATTGGCTGCTACAAGGTAGTGGTCCGAATCGATATTCACTCCTCGGATCGATCGAACCTCTAATACACTGGATGAATGCCTTCCGTCTTTAACAAAATGATCAATTTGATTTCTCGTTGCTTGATCAGGAGAAATTCAGGTGGCCTTGTGTATATCGAGATGCTTGAATCTGGTGCTGCTAACTACTATGTTTGTTTTGCTGCTGCGAAGTCAATCTCATGCCGTTGTCGGATGTTTTTTCATTGAATTTTCCGTCGGTGGGGCCAAAGATATTTTCCCTTTCGATTTTTGCATTAAAATCTCCTAGCATCCCCTACGCCACCAAGGAGGTAAAAAATAAGTTTTAAAAAATCCACCCTTAGGAGGTGAAAAATTAATTTTTAAAATATCCACGCCTTTAAAGTCAAACAATCGATCAGCACCCCATTGTTCGGTATTTTAGGTACCGAACGATTACTGGTATTTTAAATGTTCAGCTCGGGCTGGTCGAACTTAACGACGTTTTATTTGTTAATTCAATATAATTCCAATATATCCTTGTGTAATAATATCCTTTATTGTCTGTGAGAACAACATAAATGTTTATAATACAAAAAGTTGTAACTTCGAATACCAAAACTTCTCAATGAAAAAACACTTAAAATTACGCCGCTTTGACTGGAGCTTCAGCTTTTGTGGATTTATCAGGTGGGGATAGTGGTGGTGGAGGAGGGGTTATTGTTGTACTATTGGATGTCTGTGTTGAGGCATTTTCTTCCTTTTTCGATGTTGGTATTTGAGACTGTATTTGTTGCCCAGACGATGTATTCATTTTGAGAAGTGTTGCCGATTTTGCCGGAGCTAAAAATATATACAGAGAAAACAATCAAGAAGTAAAACAAAGAGTTATTTTTCTATATGCAACCATTGATAACTGTATTTTCAGTATAAATATTTTTTGGTTTTTAAAAATTAATTAACAACAAAAAACACTATTCTACAAAGTTGGATATAGACGACAGGTGGCAATTTTGTGGAAGGAAGAAATGTAAATGCAAGGTGGTTGTGTTTGCACAATTTAATAAATATATGAACGGCTATTGAAAAAAAATTCTGAAAAAACTTTAACACAATTGTAAAGTATTATTGGTGTTGTTGTGGTAAAGAGAAAATCGAAATCAGAATGAAACGTAATTGAAAAAATATATAAATTACAATAGTCAAAAGTACAAAAATAGGCAGATTAAAATATAACAATTGTTGGTTCATTCTGATCCCAATTCACTGTTAGCTAATTCTATATCATATTTAAGTTTAGCCATTGAATTTTCTAAAATAACATTTTGTGGCAGTAGTCACTGTTTCAAGGCCTGCCTTTCTTTGTTGTTGGCGACAGACTGGACGATGTCTTCACTATTTTCAAAACCTTCCGTTAATGTAGTTTCAGGAACATCCATGACATTTTGTGTAGATGATGATGGTGGAGGTGAGGTTTGATGTTGTGGTTGTTGTTGTTGTGACACAGACACTGGACTATTGGTGAACACTTTTGTATCTAGGAAATGTAAAGCTCTCATGACTAGACCACCATCGGCATGATATGGTGATTTGGTTTGTGGTTTTTTATTTAATGACTGATCTGGATTGTCAGGATTAAATGGTTGATATTCGCTTAACCGTTCCCGGGTCCATCTGAAAATGGAACGTGATTCTAGAAGATACGAAACAAATAGAAAAACAAATGAAATGATAAACAGAATGCAAACATAAATATGTGTAAAATAGGGAAATGAAATGATAGTTGGGATTATAGGAAAGGGAGAGAAAATTTTGGAAAGCACTACAGGAGTGATCAAGATCGTTGTGTTACAATTTTCAAATATGGTTATACAGAACATCGACAAACAAATTTGAAATAAAACCATACCCTACACAACTACCACTGAACTTTAACATTATGCGGAGCTAAATCCCGGGCCTAAGCAAAAATTCGCAACTGCTGCTCAATAGTAATGCCTTTACCCATCCCAATTTCAGAAATGCTGTTATCTTCTAGAGTAAGTTGTGTTGTGTAAGTTGGCAATTAATTAACTGCAATATGGTGTGAGGGCCTGTACAACATTCTGGACAGATATTCTGCACGTGGTCATCAATCCGTGCCCAATACGAATTGACTACACCAATCTGAACGTAATAAGACCAAAACTATTCAGGTTAGTCTGGGCAACTGACGTTTTTCAGCTGCTGGGTGAGCTCCGAGGACGGCATTCACTCGGTATTTCTTCAGCGCAGCGGCAACACTATGAACGCTATTTAGACCTACTCGATAAGCAACTTGATCTGGATGCTCCATATTATATCGTTGGACCTCATCCTCTAGATCATGCAGATCCTTTCTGACACGCCTGGCGAAGTTTTATCCACCATATGATGGTTAGGATGATTGTCCGTAGCAGTATGATGTACGCTGACTTAAGGGAAGGATGTTCGTCTGCTCATGAATATGTTCCACTGCTGCCATGAGGACATAAGGGCGGCGTACATACAGAGCTTAGTCACAGAGCTTAGTCACAGACTGATCTATCGCTTTGTAAGATGTCAAGAAGGTTTCCTTATCTACGCCCCAAGACCCCAAGAATTTTGGGGTAGTTGGTGGTCGAAATTGTATGCCCCTGGATCTGCACATGCAATAGCATTCTAATCTCCGCAGACCATGTTGTGAACAATGTGGCCGAAGATTTCGTGGCGGATATTTTCATTATCTTCGCTTGGAAGAAGGCTGGTAAATCGGCGAGATAGGCTTTTAATCATACGCATATGTCCTCAACGACTCCCTTGTTGATGATTCGCAACTGGATAGTTTTTCCTAATGCTGGGGAGGAGTAATGTCCCAATAGTCTTCGCTACTGGGGACAAAAGTGAAGTCGACCTGTATGATTAACTTTTGCTGGCTTCAGTAGCGGGATCACCCTGCCCATTGTCCAGGCTTCGGTAACTATGTTAATGGCTATCGACAATTTGAGGACTTTGGTTAGGTGCTGAACTCCGGGCTCGTCCAGATGTTTAGCATAACCATGGATATTCCGCCAGGGCCCAACGCTTAGCGATACGGATGACATATTCAAAATCACCCATGGCAAACTGTGGTGGTGTTTCCTCGATGGGAAGACATCTTATACGACGTAGTACTCTTCGCTTCGCACTGTAGCTCTGGGGATGCTCGGTTAAGTAATCATCGGATCTGTTTTGTCATTGAAAGTGACTGAGGTTCTATCATCCTTCCTACCAGGGTTTGAAGGAGCGACTTAAATGTTGCTCACAGTTTACTCACATCGGTTCAAATGTTACAACTCTTCAGATGCTCGAAACATGCATTCCGCTTATGATCTGCGACTAATCTGCGTGAGTTCCCTGGCCTGGGATCTGCTGGGTTAGATCGACGGAGCTCATCCCGCTCATTTCCTACATTTGGTAACATACTGGTTCATTTTCTATTCTGAGTGCATTTTGTTATGTCTGACAAACTGTGACACTCGTCCCTTATTTTGTTGGGACATCCTCATTCATCGTGCAAAATGTGAAGCTATCAATTCTCCCAGCCAGTACTTGTTCCCCTCAATTCATTACCTACGGCGGAATGCCAATATTCATCATGTGAATTGAAGTCTCCAAGTACCAAATGGTTATTGATCTTCAATAGAAAGCTGAGGTTAAGTAAATAACGCGGTTCAAAGCTTTTAATCGTCGGTATATACATTTTAAACAGCTCTACCTCGAAAGTATCACATTTAACTGCTACCCTAAAACAGTCACTAGAGATTGGTCTGTATTGAACATATACGCACATAAGGTGCTTAGATTACAACGATGTTTGCTATAATTTTCATTAAGCTCGGTTTCCTGCACAGTTTTGAAGTAAATGTGGCAGAAAAAAAATAAATAAATTGAAAATTGAAATTGGGCTGGTGTAACTAAATAACTGGGGATTGCGCTATTGAGAACCCGCTAAGAATTGTTGTGTTGGGTTTTAGAGGAAATATCGCGGTTGCAGGAAAAGTTCTTGGTCGAAACTTGGCATTTCCTAAAAAATAGGCCCTTCATGTCTACTAATCTAAATTAAAAATTTATATCGTCATATACTGAAAAAAGAGGTATTAAATTAGGGCGGTGCATACCACAAAGTTCGTTATCGAATGTTCACCTCCCAATGACCCGGATTTAATTTTCATGTTATAGAAGTTTCACGGAACAAGTTCTGAATTGTAATAATAAAATATCAAAAACATCATAACAACGATATTGATCACTGTAAAATATAACATTAAGCAAATGAAATACGTTACAAATAAAGAAGTATGTCATACAGAAATTTGGTTCACATTCCCACTTATATGATTTTCTTCGCATTGCAATTTTTGATTCTTGAGATACTCTATCAATAGTTTGTATGATTCTTTCAACATTTCTTAGGAACACAAAAGAACATTAAGATGATTTGACTATTCGGACGAAGAATCTTACCAATATCGGCTAGTACTCGTGTCAATTCTCTTAATTGAGCATCTTGGCGTTCCAAACGGAATGTCAGTTCAGCTAAATTGTTTGTAAGTTCCGCTTTTTCTAGGACCATTTTTTCTTGCTTTTTGGCCTCATTGCTGGTTTGTCTGTAAATGCAAAGAAAAAAATATAAAGTAAATAGAATTTGATATAGGATTTGGGAGAGAAAAATAGGGAGCAAGATGATACCTGTATTCGAATAGATTTTAACACAAGTATGTTTAGATTACTATTATGGGAGGGGGCTCTAAGTTGCCGAAATATGGATATGAAATATTCCGGAAAATCAGAAAAAGTTTTTATTTATTGTTTAAAAATCATTGCGTTCCGATTGTTTTTAAGACCGCAGCTTAGCTTCGGTGGTGTTATAAAATTATGTTCGATCCGAGTTCATATAGGTACTCAATTTAGGACTTTAGCTCAATCTGATTCGTTGACTATAATGTTTCAAAAGATGTGATATCTTGAATATAAGGGCTCATCTCTGAATTTTCAAAAAATTTAACGACAGTTTGACCTTATCTTTCTGGTCACGAAGATTCCAGACTAACAAAAATAACGAAGTTCACGAATATGGATTTCGACTTCACCTACAGAAAAAATTGAAATGAGCTCCTATGGATTTGGAACACTTGTTTCATGCAAATGTAAATTTTCACAATGTATTTGTTTTCCTAGTTTCCTTTCCTTTGAATGACATCATAGTGCCCTTTTTCTACATACCTAGCGTATTCAAATATCAGCAGCCCCGCACCGATTGCAAATATAATAAATTCACCCAAGAGATTTGCACCCAGTTCCACAGCCATGGCTTCTGTTAGGGGTGGCACATTGACAGGCTTGCCCAGATTAAGGGCCCACATTTTCGTCTTGACTTCTACCCAATTATACACTAAACGGAAAGAGAAAATCGTCATTCATACATTCCACACCTAATCCATTAATAAATATTCAGGAATACACTACTTACATTGAGCCGGTGGCATACAAATATAGTTACGAAATAATGGATGCTCTTTGGCTTTCGATTTAATTATATTCGCTATGGGTTTACTGACTTGTTTGATGGCCAATACACCCAATTTGGCCGCTGGGAAGGCACCAATAACCATTGTGGATTTATATAAATGTGACTATCGAGCTTAAACACTGGGATGTGCGAAAAAATGCTGTCCGTCCCTCTGGAACAAGCTAATTTTGTAGGTTTTTTTCCAGAACAGCTGTTTTTGTTATTCACAGTTAGGGTTGCCAAGGTTGATGCAAACATTTGATTGTGTGGAGACTTTTTGTGTAGGGTGCACAAAGAAAGCGTGGAGTTAAACAGCCGATAGGCAATAAACACATTGAAAACGGCTAGCGGTTAACTTCATTGGGAATTGTAATATCAAATGACGTGTAAAATGGGTTGTTATGTCAAGGTACAACAGGATAACTATTGTGCCTCAAATTAGCTTACAACATAGTATAAAAACAACAAGTTTTTGTGTTAATTCTACATTTTTCAGCATGTAACTAAAAAGGCGAAAATGAATGATAGGTTATGTTAGGAGAAGTCTACAGTTTCGGTATGTGTTAATTAGATGTTTAATCGCATCTGATTTTAATGACAATTTTAATGCACATAAGTGGAGGACTTCCATAGAAATCATTATCATATTTTATGAACTTATTACCAGAAGAAGAATCTCTCTGAGTGCATTATCACTTGGACACTGCGTTTATTACTAATGCTCCCCAGCAGCGCACATAAGTGATATCACTTATCGGTAGCGCTTCTGTTTTACTCCGGCGTTGGATATTTAGAAGTAAAAATTATTATGATCCGAGAAGGAAAATTTTTCAGTATGTATGAAATGTCAATTTATAAACAAATATCAGATTCAAACTTCATTAAAAAACAAACTTAAAAGTCCATCCCTGAAGTCCTCTTATGCGTTTCTCCCTTCAGGATTAAAAACCAGTGTAGTGGTTGTTCTTGAGCCCCGTCGTACCTTGTACCTTCGTGCAGATATAGTAATACCTTCGTGCAGATATAGTGTGCCTCTACTCCTTTTCAGAAATTCCTCATCTGATTTTTCCAAACAGAGGTTACCAAGCCGCAAGATTGCGTCCTTTTCAAAGGTATTCCAGATCGTTCACTGCCTTGTTAAGGTAGTCAGCAGACTCCTTATTTCCAGAGTTCATCGGAAACAGTCTTGTCCATGATAGCAACTCTTTGGCTATCTGGGACCATTTGCCGTCTTTTTAAGTTTTGCAGTTTGCTTCGAAGCTTCCTGCGAAGACCTGCCATTTGGTTTGGCCTATCTACTTCTTAGCGGCTTTGAGGCAAATCAGGCAGACGGTTGGATTGTCTTCAGCAACGACGGGTTCTTTGCTGCTGCTTGATCTACTACCTCCGTCACCGTTATCCGTCTCCGTTATCTTTGTTGCAGGGGGTTTTGGCTTCTGTCGGAACAGGTTCCGCTGAAGTTTCCGAGGTATTTCACATCGCATTCGACAGCGGAATTTAAATTAAATTTAAAGTAAATTTAGAATCTCCACTCTTGACTGCTTTGTCTTCGATGATTAATTGCCTCGGAAGTCCTGACTCATCAACCATTGTCGATGCAGAGACGGGAGCTTCCGCACTTGGGTCCGAAACTTTCCGACGACACCTTTTGACTTGGATGTAAAACTCTAATGACTGTAGTGTCAGCATCGTCCCATATTCCCCCAGAATGATTTCCTGACTCAGGCGGAAACTTCCATTTTCTTCAATCAGGTTGAGGGTTGCTTCACACTGTTTATGTTGTTAAGAACAGTACTGAAGTTGTCCCCGCCCATGTTTGAGGTCCGCTGCGTTGAGCGTGGGGATGTACTTCGTACACCAGATGAAGAGCCTGCTTTTGTAATATGTGAGACTGACTGTGGCGCCAAAGCAACCACAACTGTTTCAGTCGAAGATCTTTGTTTTTATAGGGAGTTTTTTATTTCAGATTAATTTTTTTGGAGGATGGTGGCATAGCCTCCTTACCGTGGTTAGGATTTGGTAAATAAACTTAATACTGGTTGAGTCACCCACTTATTAATCAGGCTCAGGCTACAGTCAATATGCTGACTGCAAACCATCGATGGGCACGAGGTCACATACCACCCCATACCTTCAATGGAGGATACCAGAAACCCATTTTATGGTTAAATTAGGGGCGCCAATATTCGTCTCCTTAGCCCAATGATCTTTCTTCCTTTCTACTAAAAACTTTAGAAAGGTTACTAGACTCAGAAATTAGAGATACCATTGACCGTAATAAACTTAGTAAATCCCAACATGCCTATATCAAGGGCAGATCAGTGGATACAGCTCTGCATGAGGTGGTTGGATACATCGAGAAGAATATGGAGTCCTCTGGCTACACGTTGGCAGCATTCCTCGACATCGAAGGAGCTTTCAACAATGTGAAGCTAGAGGCAATCCATTCTGCTCTCGTAGACATAGGTATCCCCTCACTCCTTACGGAATGGATTGATAGAATGCTGGAAAGCAGAATTATCAACTCATCCCTAGGAGAGAGTTCCGTGAGGAAATCTGTCAACAGAGGCACACCTCAGGGTGGAGTTCTTTCCCCCCTTTTGTGGCTTCTGGTGATAAATGAGATACTTATGAAATTCAATCATCTCAGGATAAAGGTTGTAGCCTATGCCGATGATGTAGTCTTGTTGGTTGGGGGTAAGTTTATTACGACAATATCAGACATCCTGGAGGGTGCTCTTTCAACCCTGTCAAATTGGGCTTGCACCAAAGGTCTTGGTGTAAACCCCACAAAAACCGAACTGGTACTCTTCACTAGGAAATACAAAGTTCTTAGTTTCCGTCTGCCATCACTTGGTGGAGTGACATTAACTCTCTCTGATGAAGCTAAATATCTTGGCACTGTCCTAGACCGCAAGTTACTGTGGAATAGGAATGTCGAGGAACGCTCTAAGAAGGGATTGATGGCACTCTATTCATGCAAGAACTCCATAGGCAAGAGTTGGGGATTGAGACCCGGAATTATACACTGGCTGTATACGACGATTGTCTTACCCATACTTACCTATGGATGTCTTGTCTGGTGGCAGGGGGTGAATAAAAAGAAGCTGCTGACAAGACTGAGCTTAGTACAGCGATCGGCTTCAATTCTGATCACTGGAGCATTAAGAAGCACACCACAAGCAGCCTTGAACGCAATCTTGAATCTCCAACCATTGGACATTCTGATCAAATTCCAGGCTGCTAGGTGTGCCCTGAGACTCCGGGAAACAGATGCCTTGAAATCGCGGAACTATGGTCATGCCAGCATTCTAAACATAACGCCAAGTTATGACCTTTTTAGGGGGGATAGTCATATCAGTGATTATATTCCCCCCCACAGGGATTTTAATGACATTAAAGTCGAATTTCCTAACAGGGAATCCTGGACTAGTGGCTCCCTACCTCTGCCAGGTCTGTCAATCTTCACAGACGGGTCCAAGATGGAAGAAGGCACTGGCGCAGGCGTCTACTGCAGGGAATTAGGTATACGAAACTCATATAAACTCAACAATGATTGTAGCGTTTTTCAAGCAGAGATTCTTGCAATCACGAAAGCGGCCGAGATAGTAAAAGCACTTAATACAGACTTTACAGGACCGGTGACTATTTACGTAGATAGTCAGGCGGCCCTGAAAGCGGTGAAGTCGCATACTATAAACTCGAAAGCAGTTCATGATTGTAAGACCGCTCTGAATGATATACGTCAAATAGTTGGGTTATGCTGGGTTCCAGGACATAACGATATTGAAGGGAATGAGATAGCCGACGAGCTTGCTCGAGGGGGGTCACAGTCGTCCAGTCTTCTGATTGAGAGATCTGTGAAACCCCCTATTAGCTATTTCATTGGCAGAATCCGTGCGTTCTATTGCGAGGTAGTCGGCAACAGATGGCTAAGGGAACCTGCATGCAGAATCTCTAAATCTATCTGGCCAGAATTCTCTCATAAAAGAACGTCTTCGCTGCTGGATCACAACAAGAGGGAGATTAAGATCGTTGTGGGGATCATTACTGGTCACTGCAAAGTTAGATCTCTCACTTCTAAGTGGGACTCCAGTGGAGAGGATTACTGTCGTCTATGTGAGGATGAAGAAGAAGTGGAAACAATTGAGCACATCCTTTGCAAATGTCCATCGCTGATCAGCAGAAGACATAAACAGTTTGAATGTTATGAAATTGATAATCTAGTCTTCTTCTCCAAAATAGACCCTAACCTAATTCTAGGCTTTGTCAAAAAATTGACTTGGCTAAAATAATGTCTCTTCCGCTTCCGCTCCCTCCTATTCTGACTACCTCTCTCTCTACTCTTCCACTATCTTTTCTTCTCGCTCTTTATAGGTACACCTATACATAATGGATGATCACAATGGACATAGTCTCCGAGTGGACGGTTGTTACAACAGCCGTACATCCCAAACCTAGCCCAATGATCATTTGCACTCGGTCAGTTCCTCCGAGACTCTCGCCATTGACTGTCCTCTACTACTTAGTTATATATTTACTGATCGTCCCAGTATCGGCAACCTGTGGACGCGTTCAACTATGCTTCCCATAGTAATAGTGCGTTTATATTAAAACTTTATTCCAGGTTAACCGACTTTATGAGGACTTATTTGACATATTTTCAATGGAATTGACATTTTAAACCCACTGCGTTAACGAAATCCTATTCAACGTAAACGTATTATAAATGCCATTTTAGACACTCTACGGAACATGAACATCATGATATAATATGTGTTTTTAATTCGACTTGGGAACATTGCACGTCGAATTCATATAGGAACTATGCGCTGTGATAGATAATCGAATCGTCAGCTTCGCTAAATTGAGAACCTATTTATTGCGCCATGATCAGAACCCTGTCTAAACACTGAAAATGTAAACACTCAATCATGGCACAATAAATAGGTAGTCCATTTAGAGCAGCTGATGTCTAGATTAACTGTCAAAGTGGTAAATTTTACTTGAATTCGATGTGCAATGCTGCCAAATTTTTTAATTATTATAGGGAAAAATTTGACAGATAATCGAGACAAAAAAATGTTTTTGTTTTGATACATCACCTTATTATTGCATCATGCACTCAATCATTTGTATTCTATTTATCTCACCTAGTGTTTCCTATATAGGCAACTGGTGAAAAAGTGCTGCCAATTCTATGAAGTGGAGAGAAACATGTGTAGAAAATATCATTAATTGCGCGCCATCAGTTGACAGTTCTTGAGCACAACAAACAATAACATTGCAAAATATTATTAAACAAACCGTGTATTCCGATTGTAAACAAATTATCGTGTGTGTTTTTTTTTTATTAAATAAAACGTGTTAAATAATAAATACTTCAAATAAACAACTCAGTTTCTATCAATTTGTGTTGACATTAAACAAAAATAAAGTAGTAGTGAACAAAATGGAATCCGAATTGAAACAAGAATTTGATAATATGGGAATTGAGCCCAGCCAAGAAGTTTTGTTTAGATGTAAGTTAATACTTTATTTATTTAATAATTTATTTACTAACAATTCTGTTAACATTTCCAGCTGTTGATTTGTGCTCCACTTACAATATTGAAGATGCCGCTGAATTTGTTGAACAATGGGTGGCATTTAGCATTTCCAATTTGAATGGTGCCGAACCATCGCTTGAGCATTTAAATGAATTTGAACGTAAAGTGTTTCAGGCCAAACGTGATAAAGAATTAATGGCCGCCAATAAGAAAAAAGGTGGTAAATTTCCATCGGCCATATCAAATTTAACCCACTTAAATGATATTGCATCGAGCAGTAGTAATCCGTTGGCTATGTACGGTGTCGATGATAGTGATGTTATGGATGAATATATGCAGGATAGCGGTATGACTAGTGCAATGATCGATGATGTTGATAGTGTGCCGGGAACACCGAGCATTCTACATACACCTAAGGTAAGTTTGAATTGCACGCATTTTTGTAGTAGTTGATCTTAAGGATATTGTGTTTATTTGACCCTTTGTCTAATTGGAATAGATAAAAAATATTTTAATTGTTAATTGGAAAACGTGGTTGAGCTGGTTTTCTTATTAGCTCAATGATAAATATATATGTTGATAAATAAT
The DNA here is from genome assembly GCF_032173495.1 of Musca vetustissima. NCBI lineage: Eukaryota > Metazoa > Arthropoda > Insecta > Diptera > Muscidae > Musca > Musca vetustissima. Next base: position 228,612 of record NW_026878766.1, on the reverse strand, counting down.
ATGTTGATCAAATTTAAGTAGATCAATTAATTTTGAACATATTTAAAGACCATTAAAATTTGGAGCAATTTGAGTGTTAATAGGCCGCCTTCGGCGGGGGATTTAAGATTTTCACCTATGGAAATATGGGGGACTATTCGGCTACGGGATGAAATTGGCTTTCAAACTAATTTTGTTTTCAAAATAGCCGGTGGTTATTAGGACTTTCTCCAATGGAGGTTGAAAATTTTCTCTATGCGATTAAATTTGCCTTTTTAAGTTATCGAAAATCGACTGAGAGGTATAGACTTCCCCATGAAAGTTAACTCAAGTCAAAATTTCAAAACAATCCGAGTTGAGTTCTTAAATTGACTTAAGCTTTTTTGGCTTCTCTTTTAGGTTAAATCTAAACGTTTAAGATCTGAGTTTACGGTTGAGCGTTTAAACCGAACCGAAGTCTCTCTTAGTGTGACTGCAGGATCTGAACTAATTTCGTTTTAATAAAAATTACTATCAAGTTCAAATATGTTTCTTTGGAAAATCCATTTCAGAAAATTTGGAGCCGTCCGGCCGTCTGTCGTAATTGATTTCATCAAAACTTTACACATTCTAATATTTCTTCCAAACTTAGTTCAAGTTCGAAGATGAGGAATATGGTCGAAATTGTGCCAAAAATTAATTATAATTAATTATATTTTATTTTTAATTATTATATCATACAAACGAAGTTGGGACCCATTAGTCCACTTCTTGTGGTACCTCCCCCACAAAGGGTCAACATTTTCAATATTTATAAATCCAATATTAGGCGTTTCTATTATCTTTGCAAAGCGCAGATCAAGTCCTCCCTTATAAAGTGTTAATATTTTATAAACTTTTAAATTTTATTAAATTGGACTAAATTAAATAACCAATTTGATCAACATTAAATCTGAAACCGATTTGATAAAAATATACCCCATATAGAGAGAATAATAAAACATGTATGTAATTTTGAAGACATCCGCAAACCATAGATTGAGGGTATATATCTGTCGGCAACACCAACTGACACGTTTTTACTTGTTTGGGAATATTTTTAACCTAATTAGCAGTAATGGCGTATTTTGGATTCTTAATGGGTAGGGATTTTTCTTATTATTTTTATTTATTTTATATTTCATATTGCCCAGACTTCCGACCTTAAGGCTGTAAGCTACATTTCACAATTAAATATAAATTTTATCATATTAAGCGGCTTAAATGTAAAAGGGAGGGATATTGGACTACTAAAGAATATTATACCGATCAAATTACAAAAAAAGGTTTTTAATTATTATTATAGGTTATGATTAAAAAATTTGATTAATTGGATTATGACTTCTCCAGATTATTAAAAATAAACAATATTTGTAATCTCTTGGTGTTATACACTTCACCACACTGTGGTACGGAGTATTATGTCTGTGCATATTGTAACAGGTAAAATTAATTTCGACCCATTGCTACTCACTCACTTGTTGTCACATGTCCGGTTCAGATTTAGATATAGCTCCCATATATATATTTTCGTGCGATTTTTTGTAAATGGCGCACCAAACATACAATGTTTGTCCGATTGTGAAGAAATCTAGCATAGCGAATTGAATTGAGTATAAAATGAAATCAAGTTGCCATAAAGGGTGCACTAGATAGCCAATTTTTTATTTCAATTTTGACGAGATTTTGGGAAGCGTAGCTAATTGAGTCTACAGCGATGTGTATTAAGGGAACCCCCATTCTCGATTTTGTAAGGTTTTCAATTTTGCATGATTTCATTATAAAGACTAAAATCTGCCCGATTGGCATTGAATGTTGCATATTCAGTAAAGTACGGTTATAGCGAACTTGCTGGGACCAGACAAATTAGTTCGTTATAGAAGAAGTTCGTTATATCCAAGGTAAGGAATAACCTTGGATAAAGAGGAGAAACAAATATATTCAGTTCCAAGATTTACTATTTTTGTATTCTTTTTGAGAATACTCAAGCTGCTTCTCTCTTTCTTTGATGAACCCGACATTTTTTGTAAAGGCTGCCAGTGTTAGGATACAAAATTAACTTTTGTGCGGGTTGTCATGGTTAAGTATTATGTGTATTGCCAACAAGTTCGTTATAACTGAATCAAAATATATGAACAACGATAGTTGGGACCGAATAAATTGTTCTTTATAAAGACTGTTCGCTATATCCGTAGTTCACTATCAGAGTTATGATTGGTACGAGTATTTTTTATTTTAATTTCGGGACGAGGAAATATTTTCGCTATAAGGAAAGTTCGTTGTAACCGGCGTTCCTTATAAGCGTACTCGACTGTATTTCAGAATGACATCTGTATGGATTGATTTAAATTGGTTCATATAACTTTGTAGATCACATATGTAATTTCGTCCGATACCATGTCAATAGTGCTCCAAAGATACTATGTCTATTCAATCGACACGATATTGTACGTAGGAGCATCTCGGTATTGACCCAAAGTGGTAAAGAGTATCATATAGTCGGTCATGTCCGATTTTTGAACTGTCCTTATTGTTTTTAGCTTTTAAATGATAAGCATATATGTTTAATCGGTTGATAAATTCGCTGCAAAAATTGGATTTATTATTTGAATTTATAAGATTATTTGATATTATAGGTTAGGTTAGGTTGAAAAGAGGGGTGGATGATACCAACACATGTCCAACAAAAGATGGACATACACATAAGCCAAATGAGGTCTGTTGTGCGCTCTACAATTGCGGAGAAAGTTGGAATTAGTGAAAGCTTATATTAAAAAACATTTGGGTTTGATTATATGAATCTAGAAGTTCCGTATTATTTTTTTTAACTCCTTCAGTCTTCTCCATTCACACCCCCTTAGATCATTTGATATTATAAGTAAGTCAAATGTGTTACAAAATTTTGTACAGGCTCGGTATTTAGCTACGTAGTGTATCGATGTCGTTGGACTATGTTCCTCTTTTTGCTCGTTTGTATTTAAATTTAATATCTTTTTGGATTTCGATAAAACTAGCCACCATATTCTGTGGACTATGTTGAAGAGATTGAATAAATAATAGTTCTCCTGAATGGTTCAACTCAAAATAGAACACAACAAATATTCACAGGAAATTACTAAATCCGAACATATCTATGTACGAGTACGTCTGTCTGCATTTAAAAGCACAATAATCATTTATCTGTTGTCTGTCATCATTGCACACAAGTATCTCTAATATTTTAAATATTTCTCTTATGATTTCCAATAAATCTCAAGACAATTTTCCATAAATCTTTAGAGGTTCCAAGCATAGGCATTGCGTTCTTGTGGTTGTTGTTAACAATTTGAACATTTTTAATTGTCTTCTGGCTTCTTCATTATCATTGTAATCATCCTTTGCCAAGAAATGGTAGAAAAAAGTGGATGGATGGAGCACAACAATCAAAGGAATAGTTTTAAGGGCCCTATTGAAAAAAATATTTCCCGCCAATAATGGCTGGCTTTATGGGTACAGATGTGCTGGGTCTGAGGGTGGTGGTTGGTGATGGTGCTTATAAAGAAAACAAAATTGAATGACAATCTCTGACGTTTCGAATTGTTGTTGTAGTATTCATGTGTGTTGACGCCGTCATCGCGTCATCGACATCAATGTCATCTCTCGGCAACAGCAACAGCCTCATTCTCATTATCGTCGTAGTCATTGCATTGCATTCGCAAAATATTCAACCATACCAAACAAGCCATACACATTTTCGTCGACAATGGCTGATGAGGATGGCGATGACGACTACGACGAGTGCATCCAACGAAGCCATGTTGTCCTAACTAACCAACCAGCCCGAACAACCAAACAACCAGCCAGCTATCCAACAATACACAATTCGTCAAGTTAATCGTCAAAGCGTCAAAGTTACATCAGATAATTATTTCAATACCAATTTGCAATTGCAATATGCTGACGACAACAACAACTGAACCGCACCATCAGCAGCAGCAACAACAACAACGCCATTACTGGCAACAGTCAGAAATGAATGTTTGGTTGAATGCCGCCGCAGCCGCCGCATGCTTCCCAAATGGTTGTTGATGATGTCGATTGCCAACAACAGTCGCACAATTCTTGTAACTAAAACATGATGAGTTTGTTGGGATGTTGGATGGATGGCTGTACCCCCTCCCGTACAGTCATCGTCGTCATCATCGCGATTTCAACTAATCAAAGACTATTGCATGTATGAGCGACACTAAGCATGCGCTTAAGAATTGTTTAAACATTTCTTTAGTTTTGTTTCTTGGTGTTGTTGTTAACGCACTTTTTTATTGTTGCTGTCGTGGTTGTTTTTTTGTATGGCAACATACTAGGTTTGTTGATCTGCAGCAACAATCAGGGTCGTGGAAGTGGGGAAAAATAAATCCATTATTTTTTCGGCAGACGGCTGTACTGAAATTTTTTTATTTTGCTGTTTGCACATGTAGGCCCGACGTCGAAAATGTCGATAAAATCGACGAAACGTCGAAGTTGACCGGCATGTTAGCAGTCGTAACATTACCCAGGAGCTAAAAATCGACCATAAAACTGTTTTGAACTATTTACAATTTACCAGAAACGGTCAGAATTGGCCAACAGGATATGTGTCGTTTTCCACCAGAACAACGCTATGCCACACACATCACAGTGACTCGCCAGAAACTTTGGGAGCTTGGTTAGGAAGTTTTAATGCATTCGCCATACAGTCCGGACTTGGCACCAAGCGATTATCATCTTTTTCTTGCATTGCAACATTTCTTTAATGATAAAAAATTGGTATCTGGGGAGGATTGTGAAAATCGACTACTAAAGTTTTTTGCAAATAGAGAGCAGTACTTCTATGAGAGAGGCATTATGAAGTTACCTTCAAAATGTCAACGAATCATATAACAAAACGGTACATATTTGGCCCAAATCGTACATTCCGAAACTTGTTAAAAAACTCCTATAGTTCTTATAAAAATAAAGGATTTCTTTTCCCCCAACCTAATATTTATAGCCTACACAACTATGTTGTCAGGATATTATCAGTTTATGCAGCCCCATGGGCTTTAACGCCACGAAATATTGGTCATAGAGCCACCTTTTAGTATACTGATCGTAGTGTCTAGACTAGCTGAGTCGATCTAGACTTGATTGTCCGCCTGTCCACTATAACTTGTAATCAATGTACCTGCCACAGTCATAGATCAATCGTCAAGAAATTTTGCATGTTGATTAGGTTCTGAACTCAATATCGTGCACAGAAATGGAGAAAACACAATACATTCAACTGTGTGAACGACTGAAGCCAATGGTCAATGCTATTTTTGGACCATACCAATGCGGCTTCACACAAATCTACCAATGACCAGATTTTCACTCTATGCCAAATCCTAGAAAAGACCCACGAACAACACATAGACACATTCCACCTATTCGTCGATTGTAATGCCTCATTCGACAGCCCAATCCGTTCGGAGCTTAGAAAATATTTCCAGGCACGTCGGTCTTTCCAATTTGAAATACCATTTTCGGCAATGTTGTCTGCCACTTGGTCTTTCCATCTTATTCGTGGCCTTCCCTTCTCCATGAACCATCAGCTGGTTCGCTTTTATATGCCTTCTGGGCTGTGGAATCTTCATCCATTCTCACGACATGACCTAGTCAACGTAGTCGCTGCAGCTCAATACGTCTAACAATGTCGATGTCTGAGAATAGCTGGTACAACTCTCGGTTCATTCGACGGCGATATTCACTGTCTACGCAGATCGGCGCGTAGATCATTCGAAGAATTTTTCCCTCAAACACTCCAGATCAGCCGCATCTGCTTGCGCAAATACCTATGCTTCTTATCCACACACTAGTTCGGGTAGTATCAGCGTCTTGCAGAGTGTGAGTTTGGTCTTGCGGGAGGTGGCCTTGTTTCTAAACTGATTTTTTAGACCATAATAGCATATGTTATCCTTCTACGAATTTCAAAACTGATGTCATTAGTTTTATGGCGTTACCGAGTTATATAAAATCTTTAACTTCATCGAAGCTGTAGTTTTCAAGTTCCAGTTGGTCTAAGTCTACTGTACATCTTGCGTTGATATTATCAACTTTCTCTTCTCGCCATGTACGGCCAGTTCCACTTTGGCAGACTTCTTCTCAATTTATTCAGTCACCTTTGAACAAATTGAGAAGGAGTCTGCCAAAATCGCAAATGTTCGACTCATTAGGTCTACAGAGTATAATTTTTGTTCACATTTGCATCTTCTATAACCTTTTCCAGCAGGATGTTAAACAGTTCACAAGACAAACAGTCACCTTGTCGGTATTGAAGGGCTCTGAAAGGTCCTTTCTGACTTTTACTGCTGACCTTGAGTCAGTTAAAGTTATTCTCCATATAGCCGTATTAATTTTGCAGAAATGCGAACGCAGACATGGTTTTAAACACCTCTGAACGGATAGGGCTGTTAATTCAGTCGTGCACATGGTACGCTGGATAGCACTTTATATGCGATGGGAAGGAGACTTATTCCTCTATATTTGACACATATCGCATTGTCTCCTCTTTTGAGCAAGAGACAAAGGGTTCTGAGGTTCCAATCATAGGACAGTCATTCCTCTAGCCAAATTTTACTAATCAGCATGCTTCTGACCGAAATCTGACAACCGTTCTTGACTAGTTCGGCTGGTAACCCATCGGCACCTGCTGCTTTATCATTCTTCGGCAGATTGATTGCTATTCTGACCTCATCTTGGCTAGGTGGTATACAATCTATATCGTCATCTCTTATTTGTTCTGGGGTATCTTCTTCACCGCCACTATTTGGTACCGTCGTTGGTAAAATTTCCGGACTTCATTCTGCCTACCGAAGGTCGAGTTTCCGTGTTGCGTTAAATCGCCCCTGCTACATTAAGACGGATGCGAACGAAGGTAATGGTCCGAATCGATATTCGCTCCTCGGATCGATCGAACGTCTAAAACTCTGGATGAATGCCGTCCTTCTATCAAAACATGATCAATTTGATTTCTCGTTGCCTAATCAGGAAAAATCCAGGTGGCCTTGTGTATAACGAGATGCTTGGTGCTGCTAACTACCATTTTTTTTGCTGCGCGAAGTCAATCAACCTTATGCCATTGTCGGATATTTCTTCATGGAGGCTGAATTTTCCAACAGTGGGGCCTATTATATTTTCTCTTCCGATTTTTGCATGAAAATTTCCTAGCATAATTTTATTGTCATGGCCAGGGCAACGGTAATATGCTGTTTCTAGGCGCTCGTAAAATATGCCTTTAGTCTGTTCATCTTTATCTTCGGTCTACTGGAGTGTATCTGGAGACGAGGTCTTTTATTCTCCTGTTAACCATAAATTCGCAGCCAAATTCATGTTTCGATTCATGTCAGCTATAATACAGGGCGTAATCATCTGACTTACGCCAGTCACTTTCCATCGCATTTCCTGTAAGGCAATTTCATCGGATTTGTACTTCTTCACATAAGTACTATACTTTCATTTCTCAATTCTACACTCCTACAGCAACTATTATTTCAAATTTTAGGTTTCCCGCTCTCTCCGTTCACACAAATCTAAATTGTACCAAATCGAGTGCCCTCTACTTTTCGTACAAATAAATACTAATTTACAATCCTATATCTGTAGCTCAATCTTCTACAGCAATCTTAATATCAAATTTAAGGTTATCAGCTCTATCCGTTCACTCAAAATCCAAATTGTACTAAATTTAGTACTTTTCGTACCCATAAGTACGAATATTTCCTAAATTACCTCAATCCTGTACTCCAATAGTTATCCTAGTTCCTATTTTCGGGATTCCATCTCTATACGCTCAACTAAATGTAAATAGTACCAAATTTAGTACCACTCAGTAGTTGTCATAAACATAAGTACGAATTTCTAAGACCATTTCCAATCATCAACCTGTATTTCATATACATTTTCAAGAACTAAATTTAGTACTTTTTGCACACTTATAGTTTGAATTCCTATAAACCCTTTTGTACATCTTTCTTGTTTTCCATTAGTGACCCACATTCCAAATTTCAGAATTCTAACTCTCCCCGTTTGCTTAATACAAAGGTTACTATATTTAGTACTTTTTGTACCCTTCTAGTTCGGAAATCCAAAAACCCTGTATAGGTTTATCCCCTTTTAAATTCTACGTCACTGCCACTTCAATGTCAAGGGCTTGTCGCCAAACGTGTCTATGTTTGGTACAAACGACGGTCGTCATGACGACAAGGATGATGATTGGTGTTATTGTCATTTGTTTGATGTTGTTGCGGCTGTTTTGTTAGTTGGACAAGCATCATCTCATCTGTACTTATAGCTTGGAATGATTGTTCGTTCTTCTCGTATGAAAATTTTTCGCAATAAAAAATTGTGATCTTATTCCCCACCCATTATTGTTGTTGTGGTGGTGGTTTGGAAAATTGTCAGATTCTTGGAAAGAAATTACTATTTTCTTATTCAAGTTTTATTCTAATTTATGTTCTAGGAGAGATTTTTAGATAAATACTACTGACAAATTTATTAAAATTCTTTAGAATAAATAAAATAATAGTGGATACAATATGGACGTATTGATGTAGAGAATAATAATACAAATAATGACCTGGAAGAGGAAGAGGGGAGGACTTTCTCCGATTCTTTTATATTTTGTTATATTTGTTTTTTCTGTTAAACCATTTTTATACCCTTCACCACTCTGTGGTACAGGGTATTATGTCTTTGTGCATATGTTTGTAACAGGCAAAAGGAAACGAGATAGACACATGGTTCCTTTTGAGAATATGCATAGAATCACTTTCTGAGTCGATTTACGCATGTCCGTCCGTCTGTCCATGTTAAATTGTAAACAAAGTACAGGTCGCATTTATGATCCGAATTGGATGAAATTTGGCATTGGTCACTTATTTGGCCCGATTGAGAAAAATCGGTTGAGATTTAGATATAGCTCCCATATATTTTCTCGTCCGATTTAATGTAAATGGTATACCAAAGTCCCTATATATCTTTCGATTTGCACGAAATTTGGCATAACGTACTGAATTGAGCCTAATGTGATGTCTGCCAAGTTTCATGAAAATCGGTCCAGATTTAAATATAGCTCCCATATATAGTTTCGTCCGATTTTATGAAAATGGTGCAACAAAGTCCTTATATATCTTCCGATTTGCACGAAATTTGGCACAGCGTAATGAATTAGGTCTAAAATGATGTGTTTTATTTTCCTGAAAATCGGTCCAGATTAAGATATAGCTCCCGTATATATTTTTTCGACCGATTTTATGTAAATGGTGCACCAAAGTCCCTAAATATCTTTCGATTGGCACGAAATTTGGCATAACGTACTGAATTGAGCCTAATGCGATGTCTACGAAGTTTCGTGGAAATCGGTTCAGATTTAGATATAGCTCCTATATATAGTTTCGTTCGATTTTATGCAAATGGTGCACCAAAGTCCCTATATATCGTCCGATTTGCACGAAATTTGGCACAGCGTAATGAATTAGGTCTAAAATGATGTGTGTTAATTTTCCTGAAAATCGGTCCAGATTTAGATATAGCTCCCATATATATTTTTTCGACCGATTTTATGTAAATGGTGCACCAAAGTCCCTATATATCTTTCGATTTGCACGAAATTTGGCATAACATACTGAATTGAGCCTAATGTGATTTTTCTCAATTTTCGTGAAAATCGGTTCAAATTTAGATATAGCTCCCATTGAGCCTAATGTGATGTTTGTCAATTTTCATGAAAATCGGTCCACATTTAGATATAGCTCCCATATAAAGTTTCGTTTCATTTTATGTAAATTTGGCACATTTTGATAAATATCACAGATTTTAGTTCATCCAATTTCATCTTAATAGTCTTGTTTAATATACCCATAGTGGTGAAGGGTATCATATAGTCGGCCCCGTCCGACTTTACGATTTTCCTTACTGGTTCTATCATGTCTATCGATCGATAAATCAGTCAATCTGATAACTACCCAAGGCCCAACAGTTTCATGTAATTTGAACAGCCATATCAAATCGTCGTCACTGGTGGCAGTTCAATCAATATCATTTCTTTGCGGTTTCTTCCGACCTATCAACCTTAATCCATCTGCATTAAACAGCAATTTGTTTTTCTTAATTCTTTAGTTTTCAATTTCATCTTTTTTCATTTTGAGTACTAAATGTGCGTAGCAAACAAATCATGCGTAAATAATAAATTTATAGCTGGTGATGTTTGTCGGTCTCTTTCTATGAAACCACTAGAATTTTTCTTTTTCTTTTTATTGCATCCCAAATAAATATATGAATTATAATTGAGTGTGTCCAGGAATCATTATTCTAACCCTATTTAAGCAAAGCTCCTCTAGTCAGGTGTTTGGTTTTTTTGTTATAAATGCATGGATAAACAACTTCTTTAGATAACATCGGAGTTTGTTAGGGAAGACTGGGCAGATTCGGTTATTTTTTTAGAGCTCTATATTTCAGTACTTTTTAACTAAAACATATGATATATTAATATTAGTTGCATATTTTTAAAGTTTTATCGAAAAAGTCAAATTCGCCGAAGGTTCCCCTACCCGGGTAACTTAGTCATTTGATGGGGGCACATCCATTTACCCATAAGTATAGCCTAATGATTATCATTTTTATCAATCTTTTTAACATTAAAGGATTTATTCTGATTTAGGGACATCTCCATTCTCAAGCTCAATATTTGGGAGGTCTCGTTCATGGAAAATGTCGCAGTGAGCACCTCGATCTGCAAATTTTCATTTTCTCCGAAACATTTTCCCGATATTCGCTAACTGTCCAAGGCTGTGTATTTCCACTATCAGCATGTTATGAATCAATCCATTAGCTAGTAGAAAACATCTCAACGCACCAGTTCATAAAAGTCGCCATACTCAAGTATGGTTAAAATCGAAAAATATTAAAATTTCCGACCAGAATCCGATCGAACACATGTGTTATCTTGACTCATCGTGTCTATGCAGAAAACCTCCAATACCAAACTGTATTTTACCTCCAAGAAATGATTTTCGGTGAATGGCGGTCAATCGATGAAGACTTGCGAATAATTTTGATCAACAGTGTGATGGATAAAATTTTTGAACTTATTCAAAATAAGGGAGGCCCTACCTATTATTTATAAAAGTTGTTTTATTTTATTTAAGTTTTAAAAAATAAATTTTTCTAATTTTGTTAAAGTGCGTCTATAGTTATGCAACACCAGTAATTTTGAAAGTGCAGAATTCGGCGAAACCATAAAGAATAAATTAATTATTTTTGTTGAATAATATGTGTTTTTGATCGTTTTATTGTGAACAATAACTTAATTGGTCCATTTTATTTCTCAACTAACATACCAATTGAATTAAGGGTGCGTCTATAGTTATGATACGCAGTGTATTGATGCAGTAAATTTTCTGGGATTCTGTGAAAAGTGACCTTCACGAAAGCTAGGATTTTTAGATCATTTGAGAATGTTTTGTCTGAACTTATACAGAAGATACCTTTAGTGAGGGAGGCAGACATAAAGTGCTTCTATAAAATACGATTTTGTTCTGCTATAATGGAAGGCATTCTGTCCATCTCAAGAGGACCAGAACATAGAGATTTCTAAAGGAGATATTCTTTTCTGTTATAAAATGAGGTCCTTTCTTCTTCCGTGGACGAATATATATTTTCATTTAGACTTCTATTATAGAATAAGAGTCTCTGATTCCATATGGAGGAAAGCCTTCTGTGTTTCAATGACGGCATACCTACCTAGCTTCTATAGAATATCACCACATTCTTGTCCACTATCCAAGGAGACTGTCTTCTGGTATTTTATGCTTCAAATTCTATTCAGAAGAAAGAATTTGAATCCTTCTATGTTCTATTCTATGACAGAATTCTTCATTATCATCTATAAAATAAGTACTTTTCCTCTTAAGTCTATGGTAGACGATAGAAGTTGAAGGAAGACCTTCTACTTTTCTATAGAAGACCAACTTCCGGTCGAAGTTCATTCTTCTGGAAAAAGGATTATTTTGCATAAATCCTAGCGCTGTGACATTCTGATCTTCTTTGGAAATAACTTATAAATTTATTATAATAACTTTAGATTTTCTATGAGTTTTCTAAAAACGAAATATTTGGACTTGTATCAACGAATACACGATCTTCTTAATTTTTATATCTGAAGTAGATTCTATAGAGAAAAACTTTCTCGTACCATAGGGTTTTCTATGGGAACGGACCTTCTGGTCGCCTATAGAAGACGATTTTTAGGTTCCTATGAACCTAATACTACCTTCTTGCTAAAGGTAGTATTCTGTTGCAGATGGAGATTCTTGTCTTTAATAGAAAAAGGACGTTCTAGCCTTATAAAGTAGAAGGTCTTCTGTTCTTCTATAGAAAATTTTCTATCTGATGTAGCTTCTATAGGGAAACCTTCTTCATATTCTCTAAAATGCGTGCGAATAATTTATAAAAGAATACCCTTGGATTTTCTATAGAAAAAGATCTTCTGGTCGCCTATAGAAGACGATCAGCTTCCTATGAAAGAAGATATTCTGGCAGAAGGTCATATTTTATGCATCTGTAGGCGAGAGTCTTTGATAAGGACCTTTTGGTTTTTAAAATGGAAGGTTTTATGTTCTTCTATGGAAAATGGTCTGCTCTTCTGTGGAAGAAGACTATTGGCGATTATTTTTAGAATTCTTAGCCACTTTTATAGAAGAAAAAATTTTTTTTCAGTGGTAGACATCCAACTTTACTTTGGAACATATCCCTGTTTTTTCTTTGAAGAAGTTCTTTCTAATTAGTATTTCTTTATGAAATTAGACATTATCCAAAAAATACGACCTATTGGACATCTTAGAAAATATATAATTTCAATAAAATACGAAGGATAATACCCAGCTAACTTCTTGAAACAAGGTGGACCTTCTACACATATATGGGAGGGCTTCAGTTAGTCTTTTATGTGATGTTGTAAAGAAAGAAACGTTTTGGCCTTCTTCCATAGGTGACCACATGATTCTCTGTCATAGAAAACAGATAATTTGTCATAGATGACTAGAAGATATTATGCTTTGGAAGACCAAAAGGACTTCTGCCATAGCGGAGCAGAAAGAGCGCCAAAAGGTCTTCTGCCTTAGAATACCAGAAGGACTTTTGCCTTAGAGAACTAGACAGTCCTGTGCCTTGGAAACATAGTAGGGCTTCTGTAATGAAATTCTAAAAGATCTTTCATTTTTCTAGACCAGAGAGACTTTAGGCAATTATTTTATATGACATTCCATAGAGGATCAGAAGGTCTTCTGTCATAAAAAAAAGATCTTCTGATCATCTTGTTGTTTTGTTATAGAGGACTAGAAGAGGTTTATTGTATTGGAAGGCCAGAAGGACTTCTGACATAGCGGACAAGAAGGTCTTCTACCCTAGTTGTCCAGAACGTCTTCCGCCATTGAGGGCTAGAAGGTTTTAGAATTCCAGAATGACTTTTGTCATAGAGGACTAAAAAGTCCTCTACATTGGAAGACTAGTAGGTCTTCTGGAATGAAATACTAGAATATCTCTTTTCTTCCTAGACCAGAGGGACTTCAGGAAATTATTTTGTATGACATTCAATAGAGGACCAGAGAGCCTTCTGTCATTGAAAACAAGATGATCTTCTGCCATAGAGGACCAGAAGTTCTTTTGTCATAGACGACTAGAAGGTCTTCTGTATTCGAAGACTAGAAAGACTCCAGAAGATCTTTCTGCTTGCAAGGCCAGAGGGACTTCAGGAAGTTCTTTAGTGTGATATTATGAGGAAGGTAACGGCTTTCTATAGAATAACTTGTTTTGTTTTTTGCCAAAATAACTTGTGGTAGTTTGGGGATGAAACGATGTAGGCTTATTTGGACGAGGTTTTCAATTTATATCAAAAACCGTTGCGCTTATTTTTTTTGCCAGATTTTACTTCTAGATTTACAAAACCTTATCGTCACTACTATTAAATTTCAATTGTCAATCATTCCCCTGTTCGAAAATAATTAAGTTCTATTTCAAATAATTTTAAGTTAAGTTTTTCACTGCAATTAATTTGAAATTAATTCTTAAGATACATTATTTCTATTTCTCAGAAAGAGGTCACCAATTACAAATTCCACGAGCATAGCTCCATAACAAATTGTAGGCAATTTGAGATGGGTATCATCAGGTCAACTCCCTTTAGTGAATGACGGTGGTGCCTAGCAGCGGCAGCAACAATAACTTCTCATTTACATTTCCCACATGAAGAAAATTATTTTTTTGGTGGCATGAATTATTCCCTAGATGACGCATTTATTTTTCTTTGGTTGGTTCTTCTCGCATGCGTAACCGTTTGGAACGCACGTTTGAACGATAAAATGTTTGAGAATAAAGTCGCTCGGCAATTATTTTAAGTAAAACTTCTGACTACTGACGACTACAATGTGGTTGTTCTTTTTCGGAATGATTGTAATGACAATGATAATGGGGCTGGCAGGTTGTTGTTGTTATGTGCGACAGGTATTCGTAATAAAAAAAACCCTACGCACAATTGTCTCCATGTTTCCCAAAAAATACGTTGTGTACTTGGTGTTGAGCCTACCACCTGTAGAAGAAGCAGTAGTCGTAACTTTTCCATGTAAATTTTGAAATGCCACCACCTTAGACCGCAACGGTTATGTTTTTGTTTTTGAGGTTAGACTAATAAAACATTTACCACAACGACCTGTAATCACCGACCAACGGATTGTCAAATTTCGGTAGCAAAATGGGCGGTCATTATGACAGAAGGTGTTCTCTTCTATGATGTTCTTTATTTTTATTTTTCAGTAAGATCTTCTAATGTTTCCTACCCTCTGACAATGGAGGATGACTTTTAATAGTTTCGAAAAAAAGAAGACTTGAATGACTAATTAACCGTTGTTTCATTGTTGTTGGGAATTTTTTGTTACAATGGCAGGGAAATTTATTCAACCACATTATAGACATTAATGGATGAGGGTGCAAGGAGAGGTGGGTATGTAAAGTTTAGGGAAATACGACTTCTATCAAAAACTTCTATAGAAGACCAGAAGCTCTTCTGCCATAAAAGACCAGCCGCTCTTCTGCCATAGAAGACCAGAAGGTCTTCTGCTATAGAAGACCAGAAGGTCTTCTGCCATAGAAGACCGGAAGGTCTTATGTCATAGGAGACCAGAAGGTCTTCTGTCATAGAAGACCAGAAGGTCTTCTATCAAAAAAGACCAGAAGCTCTTCTATCAAAAAAGACCAGAAGGTCTTCTGTCATAGAAGACCAGAAGGTCTTCTATTATAGAAGACCCGAAGGTCATTGAGGGCTAGAAGGTTTTAGAATTCCAGAATGACTTTTGTCATAGAGGACTAAAAAGTCCTCTACATTGGAAGACTAGTAGGTCTTCTGGAATGAAATACTAGAATATCTCTTTTCTTCCTAGACCAGAGGGACTTCAGGAAATTATTTTGTATGACATTCAATAGAGGACCAGAGAGCCTTCTGTCATTGAAAACAAGATGATCTTCTGCCATAGAGGACCAGAAGTTCTTTTGTCATAGACGACTAGAAGGTCTTCTGTATTCGAAGACTAGAAAGACTCCAGAAGATCTTTCTGCTTGCAAGGCCAGAGGGACTTCAGGAAGTTCTTTAGTGTGATATTATGAGGAAGGTAACGGCTTTCTATAGAATAACTTGTTTTGTTTTTTGCCAAAATAACTTGTGGTAGTTTGGGGATGAAACGATGTAGGCTTATTTGGACGAGGTTTTCAATTTATATCAAAAACCGTTGCGCTTATTTTTTTTGCCAGATTTTACTTCTAGATTTACAAAACCTTATCGTCACTACTATTAAATTTCAATTGTCAATCATTCCCCTGTTCGAAAATAATTAAGTTCTATTTCAAATAATTTTAAGTTAAGTTTTTCACTGCAATTAATTTGAAATTAATTCTTAAGATACATTATTTCTATTTCTCAGAAAGAGGTCACCAATTACAAATTCCACGAGCATAGCTCCATAACAAATTGTAGGCAATTTGAGATGGGTATCATCAGGTCAACTCCCTTTAGTGAATGACGGTGGTGCCTAGCAGCGGCAGCAACAATAACTTCTCATTTAAATTTCCCACATGAAGAAAATTATTTTTTTGGTGGCATGAATTATTCCCTAGATGACGCATTTATTTTTCTTTGGTTGGTTCTTCTCGCATGCGTAACCGTTTGGAACGCACGTTTGAACGATAAAATGTTTGAGAATAAAGTCGCTCGGCAATTATTTTAAGTAAAACTTCTGACTACTGACGACTACAATGTGGTTGTTCTTTTTCGGAATGATTGTAATGACAATGATAATGGGGCTGGCAGGTTGTTGTTGTTATGTGCGACAGGTATTCGTAATAAAAAAAACCCTACGCACAATTGTCTCCATGTTTCCCAAAAAATACGTTGTGTACTTGGTGTTGAGCCTACCACCTGTAGAAGAAGCAGTAGTCGTAACTTTTCCATGTAAATTTTGAAATGCCACCACCTTAGACCGCAACGGTTATGTTTTTGTTTTTGAGGTTAGACTAATAAAACATTTACCACAACGACCTGTAATCACCGACCAACGGATTGTCAAATTTCGGTAGCAAAATGGGCGGTCATTATGACAGAAGGTGTTCTCTTCTATGATGTTCTTTATTTTTATTTTTCAGTAAGATCTTCTAATGTTTCCTACCCTCTGACAATGGAGGATGACTTTTAATAGTTTCGAAAAAAAGAAGACTTGAATGACTAATTAACCGTTGTTTCATTGTTGTTGGGAATTTTTTGTTACAATGGCAGGGAAATTTATTCAACCACATTATAGACATTAATGGATGAGGGTGCAAGGAGAGGTGGGTATGTAAAGTTTAGGGAAATACGACTTCTATCAAAAACTTCTATAGAAGACCAGAAGCTCTTCTGCCATAAAAGACCAGCCGCTCTTCTGCCATAGAAGACCAGAAGGTCTTCTGCTATAGAAGACCAGAAGGTCTTCTGCCATAGAAGACCGGAAGGTCTTATGTCATAGGAGACCAGAAGGTCTTCTGTCATAGAAGACCAGAAGGTCTTCTATCAAAAAAGACCAGAAGCTCTTCTATCAAAAAAGACCAGAAGGTCTTCTGTCATAGAAGACCAGAAGGTCTTCTATTATAGAAGACCCGAAGGTCTTCTATTATAGAAGACCCGAAGGTCTTCTTCTATAGAAGACCCGAAGGTCTTCTTCTATAGAAGACCCGAAGGTCTTCTAGACCAGAAGGTCTTCTATTATAGAAAACCAGAAGGGGTTCTATCATAGAAGATCAGAAGGTCTTCTATCATAGAAGATCAGAAGGTCTTCTGTCATAGAAGACCAGAAGGCCTTCTATCATAGAAGACCAGAAGTTCTTCTATCATAGAAGACCAGAAGGTCTTCTGTCATAGAAGACCAAAAGGTCTTCTGTCATAAAAGACCAGAAGGTCTTTTGTCATAGAAGACCAGAAGGTCTTTTGTCATAGAAGACCAGAAGGTCTTCTGTCATAGAAGACCAGAAGGTCTTTTGTCATAGAAGACCAGAAGGTCTTCTGTCATAGAAGACCAGAAGGTCTTCTGTCATAGAAGACCAGAAGGTCTTCTGTCATAGAAGACCAGAAGGTCTTCTGTCATAGAAGACCAGAAGGTCTTCTGTCATAGAAGACCAGAAGGTCTTCTGTCATAGAAGACCAGAAGGTCTTCTGTCATAGAAGACCAGAAGGTCTTCTGTCATAGAAGACCAGAAGGTCTTCTGTCATAGAAGACCAGAAGGTCTTCTGTCATAGAAGACCAGAAGGTCTTCTGCCTTAGAAGACCAGAAGGTCTTCTGTCATAGAAGACCAGAAGGTCTTCTGTCATAGACGACCAGAAGGTCTACTGTCATAGACGACCAGAAGGTCTTCTGTCATAGAAGACCAGAAGGTCTTTTGTCATAGAAGACCAGAAGGTCTTCTGTCATAGAAGACCAGAAGGTCTTCTGTCATAGAAGACCAGAAGGTCTTCTGTCATAGAAGACCAGAAGGTCTTCTGTCATAGAATGCCATTAGAGAAAAATTTTCAGGACTTATTGTAGGCGTGGATTTTTTAAAGAATATTTTTTCAAGGGCTTTTTTTCAAGAAGACGTGGATGTTTTAAAGAAGGCCTGTAGAAGACGTGGATATTTTAAAGAATATTTTTTCAAAGCTCAGCAGAGGCGTAGATTTTTCTAGGCTTAGCTGAGGCGTGGTTTACTTAAAGAAAATTTTTTCAAGGCCTATAGAAGACGTGGATATTTTAAAGAATATTTTTTCAAGGCCTATAGAAGACGTGGATATTTTATTTTATTCTAGGCTTACTTAAAGAATATTTTGTCAAGACTTACTAGAAGCGTGGTTTTCTTAAAGAATATTTTTCAAGGCTTTGTAGAGGCGTGGTTTTCTTAAAGAATATTTTTTCAAGTCGTAGTAGAGGCTGGGGATCTGATCTTTTTACGAAATTTCCATACTACCCCTATATATTTCTGTGATGATCTCTCTATACTACAACTGTAAAATGTTAGATTTAAACATTTTTTTTTGACGAAATATAATTTGAATATTTCATGTTTTATTATTTGTTCTTACTGCTATCTGCTATTGTCTGATGGAAAACATAAGTCACCTTAACGCTCTCTCACTCTGTGTGTGGTTGGTAGTTACTTTTTGTTACATTTTCCATCAGGTGTTGGAGGGGAATTATGCATCAGTGCGCGCAAGCGTAAACGCATTACCATGAAACAGCTAAAAATTACTTCGACAACGACAACAAAAGCAACAACTACACAAGAATTGTAACAATCAACCAATTTTAATAACAGGCAAACAAACAGACAGACAGTCAGTTAGACATACTGACTGACGATATTTGTATTTGGCTGAGTGGTATTACACACTCTGTGAAATAAATGCTCCGTTGGGTATTTTGAAAGGTACTAAGCCTTGAAAAAATAGGCCTTTATAGGCTTGCTAATTTTTTTCCACGGCCTCTAGTAGGCCCTCCAAAAAATATTATTTAAAAAATCCACGCCTCTAGTAGGCCCTCCAAAAAATATTATTTAAAAAATCCACGCCTCTAGTAGGCCCTCCAAAAAATATTATTTAAAAAATCCACGCCTCTAGTAGGCCCTCCAAAAAATATTATTTAAAAAATCCACGCCTCTAGTAGGCCCTCCAAAAAATATTATTTAAAAAATCCACGCCTCTAGTAGGCCCTCCAAAAAATATTATTTAAAAAATCCACGCCTCTAGTAGGCCCTCCAAAAAATATTATTTAAAAAATCAACGCCTCTAGTAGGCCCTCCAAAAAATATTATTTAAAAAATCCACGCCTCTAGTAGGCCCTCCAAAAAATATTATTTAAAAAATCCACGCCTCTAGTAGGCCCTCCAAAAAATATTATTTAAAAAATCCACGCCTCTAGTAGGCCCTCCAAAAAATATTATTTAAAAAATCCACGCCTCTGGTGGTAGTAGTCCCTCCAAAAAATATTATTTAAAAAATCCACGCCCCTCTTTTTTAAAAAATCCACGCCTCTATTAGGCCCTCCAAAAAATATTATTTAAAAAATCCACGCCTCTAGTAGGCCCTCCAAAAAATATTATTTAAAAAATCCACGCCTCTAGTAGGCCCTCCAAAAAATATTATTTAAAAAATCCACGCCTCTAGTAGGCCCTCCAAAAAATATTATTTAAAAAATCCACGCCTCTAGTAGGCCCTCCAAAAAATATTATTTAAAAAATCCACGCCTCTAGTAGGCCCTCCAAAAAATATTATTTAAAAAATCCACGCCTCTAGTAGGCCCTCCAAAAAATATTATTTAAAAAATCCACGCCTCTAGTAGGCCCTCCAAAAAATATTATTTAAAAAATCCACGCCTCTAGTAGGCCCTCCAAAAAATATTATTTAAAAAATCCACGCCTCTAGTAGGCCCTCCAAAAAATATTATTTAAAAAATCCACGCCTCTAGTAGGCCCTCCAAAAAATATTATTTAAAAAATCCACGCCTCTAGTAGGCCCTCCAAAAAATAATATTTAAAAAATCCACGCCTCTAGGCCCTCCAAAAAATATTATTCTCTGGGTTTATGTTTTACGCACGACATAGCAAACTCATAACAAAATATCATCCAATGTGTGTAGGTGGGGGGTTTTGAATTATGATTACTACCAAAAAATGGAATGGAAAAATTTCGCATGAAACGAAAATGAGAAATGATAGGAAATTAAAATATCCTGAGGAAACATTTTAGCAACTTTTAAAATCATCTATGGGGTTTACATTGATAATCATATCTCCAGGGTAATTTTGCGATTTGATTCTGATTTAGGACAATAATACCAGTATTAATTATACGAACTGATCCTACATTTCAAATACAACTATTAATAATATCTTCAACTACACATCAATAGGGATTCCAAACATTTCAGATGTTATTATTTAGCTTCGTACCTTTTAAATGCGATTCCGTTGTCTCAGCACCTCTAGCTACACCGAGTTCGTACATTAATATTGTTCATAAATTCTAAATGTAGTAAAATTACCCCCCTTACAACAAACTTTATACTATCTGGGATATGGGTTACATCTAATAACACTAAGCATAGACGACTTCTTTCCTGTTGATGCTGTAGCAGATGTGATAAGATTGCTTATCTGTCTGTGCTGCTATAGATGGAGCCTCTAAGTAATCTTGAATCTTATGAGATATAGCTCTACTGCCTGGGTGATCCGATTCCTGGTAAATTAATGCTATTTAGAGATGCTGGTAGGTGTGTTGATTTGAGTTCCAAGATTTTTTGAAGTTTACCTTTAGATCATGATGATCTCTCCTTCGCCGGACTTGGTCGCTAACTATTTTCCCTTCCCAAAAATTGAAGAAATCGATGAGAGGAAAGCGTTTTGCTACGATCGATAAAAGACAAATCGAAACAGGGGCGATTGTTATATAAAACGAATTTCATAAGTGTTTCGAGGATTAAAAACACTTGAATAATCCGTGTGAACATTACATTGAAATTATTGATGAATAAATAAACGGCTAATATTTATAGCCCCTTATTTCTCTTGTCATGTGGAAATTGCGATAGAGAACCCAATATTTATGATAGAGTTCCGAGAAGCACAGACATAAATACCTTCAGTAATAAGTATTTTGGACTTATTTTTGAACCGAAAAAAATTTTCCTACACGAATATGATCAACATTGGCATACGATTCGGTTATCCTCATTTAACTGTACCCTCACAATTTTTTGGAGACACTTTTTAATCGGAGTTTGGTATTATAGTCCTCATTGGGAAGCAAATCTCTTTAAAATTCCTGGGATTCACCCCAAAATGGTATTCCTTTATTTCCTTTAGGGCTACCTCTCAGAAAAATTTTACTTTGTTCCATTGGTGGCCTTTTGTTACCAGTTTACAACAACATCAATTTTTTCGGGGGAAATGTACACTTCCCGAGACATATGTTACAAAGTTCCAAAAATGGCCCAATTTTGACTATTTTTTCATTTAAAAATTTGCCTTTTTGACCGGGACTTAAGACTTTCTATTATGGACAGATACCAACACCGGCTACGCCAAAGAATTTCCTTGTTTTTGTAGAATTCCTAGGCCTATATCTTTTGATCCACAACAGATACAACCACATATCGCAGCATGTTGGAAAGGATAAATTGTAGTCTATCATTTGAGTCATTGGCGAGGGATTATAATGGACCACCGAGTTTTTACTGTATCTCACAAACGGTATCAGATGACTCCTTCATGTCACTACTCAATGGAATTGTTAAAATTTCAGTTTTTTTTTGTGAGAGGTGGCCTTAAGGAAAAATAATCCGTTTTAGTATAGGCCCCAGTATTTCGCATTTCGGTATGTTCAAAGTCTTTAACCAATTTTTCAAACTGAGAGTCTGTAGTTTGATATTTTGTTTTCTACCATGGTATTGTACCCATATGGAAGTCCCGGTCGTATTTTTAATATGTTGACACATGGTGGTGAACATAAAGCTTTTTAATTGTTTAACAATTTTAAGAATTTATGGACGAGACTCCGAACGATTGGAGAAGTCCCATCTTTGGACTTGATCTAGGTCCGGTAAATACGACGTGTAAATATGCATCAATTTGGATTCTTTATTAGCAGGGTGCGAAGAATGATTTAAATACGCTCTTTCTCACAAAAGCTCACGGCGAAAATTCGAATGTTTTCAATTTATCACGAATGAACAAGAATTTGCAATCTCTCGCGAATGTTCGCATTGCACGAAAGATTCACGAACGGTAAAATTTCGCTGCAAGCGTCGTCGATTCATTCATTAGACCATTCTTTGCTGAAGAACATTCTTTTGAAAAACTCAAAAAACAAATGTTCGCGAATGCTCGCGAGCATTAATATCATAAAAAAGTAAACACACACAACGAATGAATGTGTGTGTGTGGCAGAAAGTGTGTGGAATAACAAAACAAATGTCTAACAACTATTGTGTTCATGAACGTTTGTTGTTATTCTTGTTGCTGTCGCGAGAATTCGGGAATGTTTGTTTTCATTCGTGAGAGCATATCAGAAAGAATTTCAACCACCAAACGAAACGAACGATCTCTGTTGTGTGCTCTCATTCGTTTGTTAAATGTGTGCGAACATTCTTCGGCGAATGCTCGTTTGGTAAAGAATTTATCGCCATAAATTCATTCGTAAAATGATCACAAAACGAAAAGAATGTATTTTCATTCATTCGCGAGCGAAAATTTGCGCACCCTGTTTATTAGCTTCATATGGGATGTATTGCTTTTTAAAATAATAACCCTTTGTGGGTTAATACTAGAACTAGAGCAACGATATAGGGGAGACTGGGGCACCTTCGGCATCGGGGCACCTTCGGCAATCGCGTTTTCAATATGAAGCTCTCACCGTACATCACTAGTTTCGATACATAGGTATCGAATATTGAAATAAATAACTGACACAAAGTTTGAAAGTTCTAGCTAATAAGCTTATTTAGATACATAGATTTTTGTATTTTTATAGATGTTTCTGTAATATTTCAATTCAATTTCGTAAGTATTTCGTGTATACAACTTTTAAAAATTTTAAGACAATATTATTAAAAAGTTGTTAACTACGATGTGTATTATTATAAAAATATTTAAAAATATAATGTTTTTACAAATCTGATCGAAAAAAATGAAAAAAACTATAAAAAGTACATTCGGGGTACATTCGGCATTTTAAAGTGGGGCACATTCGGCCATATACAGATTGTGCAATAGTATTTCCTTAAAATGTTTTTGAGTTTGTCTTTAAAACTAATCCTTTAATATGGCCCGAAAATGCATATATAAGATCAAACGTGCTTGTATTGACGAAAATGCGATAGAAAACCTCTATTTCTGATGGTGTGTGCGACCTTGAGATGTAAACGTCCGCCGCTAGAAAATAAAGCCCTATAATTCAAACATTGTGTGGCGTATTAAAACCAAATAGAGCCTTTAGAGGATCAGAATTTCAACCAGACTGATAGCGATGACAATTACCCGGCTATGACTATGGTGCCGAATGTGCCCCATCAAATGCCGAAGGTACCCCGGGTTGGGGCACATTCGGCGAATTTGACTTTTTTTACAAAACTGAAAATTTTTTTAACTAATACTATTTTTATATATCTTTTTGGAACTATTTTTGATAATTAAGAGTCAGAGGACAATAATCAGCCATAAAGTTGTTATATATGTTGAATAAGTACTGAGATATAGAGCTCTAAAAAAAAGTGCCGAAGGTGCCCCAGTCTCCCCTATATGTATCAAAACGGTTTCTAAGTTGATTCTAAATTCTCTGAAAGGGATTTGGTTTATACAAATTCTATAAGGCACAAAAGGCCTTAAGGTTGAGGCTCCCTTAAAAATATGGAACAATCTAAGAAATTTTAGAAACAATTATATCCATCTAAAATATTCTCTTAATGCCGTAAACATTAAAAACATATCATGTAATACGGAGGACATATAAGAATATTTTCAATAATAAAATTCGAATATTGAATATTCCTTGTGGTCAACATTTTGAAAAAAACTATTTTTTTTGAATCAAACTTCGTATAACCAATTATTTTTACCAAGCCTAGATCAAATCAGAGGAGGTATGTCCGATTTGAACCAAACTTTATTATCTTTACCAAGCCTAGATCAAGTCCGAATATGGAACCAATTGATCCAATCCTTCTGGTACCTAGTCCGCAAATCCTCAACTTTTTCAACGTTTATAACTTCAATATTAGGCGAAAAGAATTTCGGATTTAAACCAAACTGTGCACAACCCATTATCTT
This sequence comes from Musca vetustissima, assembly GCF_032173495.1. Classification (NCBI taxonomy): domain Eukaryota; kingdom Metazoa; phylum Arthropoda; class Insecta; order Diptera; family Muscidae; genus Musca; species Musca vetustissima. The sequence continues at coordinate 204,212 of NW_026878766.1, read as the reverse complement.
TACCAAGCCTAGATAAATTATTTTTTGTCGTTTTTGTTTTCGAAATTAATTGAAATACACACATATAGGGTTTTAGTGACAAGAAACGGGTAAAATTGAGATTAGACCAAAAAACTATTAAAATATCGATTTATCGCTATTGAGGACCCCATATACTGTTGGGGTATTCACATACACTCCATGGTATTTCATTCCCAATAGAAATTTTGTCACACAGTGTAATCGGCAAAATATAAAATTCGAATTGATATTATCCAGTTGCCTTTTCTACAAACAATTCTTCAAGAAGAAGATTAAATTCTATGATTATGGCTTTTATTGTCTACGTAATCTGAAGTGTATTCAATTCGTAAACATCTCCATTAATTTAATTACATCCCCTGCAATTGTCTATTTACGTAAACTCCAAATGTCAATATTTAGTAACTCTTATTCAATTTCTTAATTTAATCCCCCCCATACAAAAACTATTCCAAATTTGCTAGACGGGAAATAAAACCAAGCTATAAAAATAACATTAATGGAAACATTAACATGGGTCACGAACAATCAATCATGTCAGCCAATGGGCAATTTTTTTGTTTTGGTTTTTGGAACTGAAATCGACATTTGAAATGGTGATCTGATTATGTTATTGTACATTAGGCTCACTTTCGGTTTGGATTGATCGGTAGATACCTCCGGACAGGAATGCATTTGATTTGATTTATTTGCCAAATCAAGGCAAAATTGTAATTTAAAACATTGTTTTTTTCGTTCATTCTTCCACAAAACATTTAAATCAACATTAATTGTAATTTATGGTTCTTAAAAGAGGCAACAACAACAACAAGAAAAATCCTCCAAAAAACATCATACATTGCAAATTTTCAAAATCACAACAACCACAGCGGAGGAAAAACTAACACGCTCTTTTTCCACTGCAGCACCAATAACGGCCATACGAAAAAAAAACAACTTTTAACATTTTGTAATAATTTAAACTTCCACCGCCATCCACCACAGCATCAGCTCTTAGAAGAGCTGCAGCGAGATACCATTAACAATTGTAAAACCATTGCCCAAAAAATAAAAAAATACAGCCAACTAGCAAAACACAAAAATTCAAATCCCCACGTTAATCTAAAAATCTAATTTATTTTTCATGTTTCTCGAACACGATCGCGAACGTAGAACGCGAACAAAACAACACTGGTCCCGCTGCAACGTTTGCATGCAGCCACCAACACCACCACAAGGATTTTTTGTTTTTGCCTTAATAAACGTAAATTCAAGAGCAACACCATCACTCCACCATTAGTTTTAGTTAGTGTTAAGTACAAAAAAGGCCTAAAGTCCAAGCCTCTTCCATTCAACCAATAGTTTGGCAAATATCTGCCCTGGCCACTTAGCCACGGAGATCCAACCCCCTTCTTTTAAAGACAATGTAACATGTAATGGCACTAATTCTCATACGAAATAAAATGGCATCAAATTCATGAAGTTAGTACTTATACAGCGGAATACAAATGTTGTTGTTGGTGTTGTTGCTACAGTTGTTCGAAATTTTGAACTCCTTTTTACCTATGTTAGCTACATTAGAAGATGGGAGGGAATGAAGTTACAGTGATTTGTTTTTCATAATATTCAAAATGTAATAAAAATATTTTTATACCCTCCACCATAGTACGGAGGGTATATTAATTTTGTTTTTCCATTTGTAACTCATCGAAATAATCATTTCCGACTTTATATAGTACATATATTCTTGATCACCGTAAAATTCTATGACGATTAAAGCATGTCCGTCGGTCAGATCACCAAAATTTTGCATAATAGAGTCGTCTTTTGTCTGCAGGCAAGTCAAGTTCGAAGATGGGTTATATTGGTCCACGTTTAGGCATAGTTCTCATATAAGGGTACAACCAAATTTTTGGTATTTTAGGGTTCTTAAGCTCGGTTTTCAACCGAATTGTGTACCAAATCTCTCCACTAAAAATTATAAATTTGGGTCTACTTTTTCTGGTAGCCTTCATATGACGGTATCTCCCAATTTTCAGTATTTTGGGGGTTTTGACATTTTTCAACCGAATTGGCTGTAATTTAGTACTTTGAGTTCTTATAGTTTAGTAAATTTCTCTCTACTAAAAATTATAAATATAGGTAATTTTTTTTCGGGTAGTCCCCATATCAGGATACCCCCAAATTTTCGGTATTTTGGGGTTCTTGAACGCGTTTTTCAATTTTGGTAATAAATCTGCCATATTATTAATATTCGCCCCCGTTTAGGAGTAGTTCCCATATTTAGCTGATTTGTTCCGTGTGTTGGGAATGTCCCTATATAGGCGTATTCTACCATAGTATGGAGGATAGACGTTACTCGAAATAGTCAGTTTTTACTCCACAAAGTATGGAATTCTAAGTCGATTTACCTATCTGTTGTAATCATTCCGCTTTCTAAGGATATCGTAATAAATAAAACTCGAACCTGACGATAATGGAATATGCATCTCCCCCATATACTGATATATACTCATATAATGATAACCCTAAATATTCGCCAATTCCTACACTATGTTATCAATATTGGTCACCTTTTAGGCATATCCTCATATAACTTTGCAATATATATTGCAGTAGTTTGAGGTTTCTATACTTTACCAAGCATTCTCAGTATCAGTCCACGTTTTGAGTTTTTCAGATTGTAGGAAAAATCCCCATTTAAAATTGCTGACATTTGTATTTGGTTTGTTGCTAGTAACATGAAGAGCCGGTTTTACTAATTTTTTGAACCGGATATAATAAAACCGATAATGGTCCGGTCATCTAATGGTATGCACATAAGGTATAATAAAGAGTTTTTATTATCTGAATATCCGGTTCAACAATTTTGAAACTCTGTTCCTTCTTCCACGAAATAAGTTTTTCTTTGGTTTATTTGATCTAATTAAACATGTTTTTTACTATATAACTAGCATATGCCAGCAACTTCGTTAGCGAATGTAGGAAATATTTAAACATGTGTTAACATATTATTTTATTTTCACAGCAAACTGCATATATCAGAAATACCAGTTTACACATTAATATCGACCATAAATTAAATTTGAGTACCATTTAGTACGAAATTTCATGATTCGAGCTCTAAAGGTTCACCCAAATCCAAATACAGGGCACTTATGGAAATAAGGTGTGCTAAATACCTTATTTCCATAAGTACCCTTTTCAACCATCCAACAAATCTTCATGCATACCCCGATCCTATACCCCGACAATGATTCCACATTCTAATTTCAGGATTTCAACTCTATTGGTTCACCCATAATTTAAATTGTACCGAATTTAGTAGTAGAATTTCCATAACTTCCTACTTAAACCAAACTTACACCCCGACAGTGATTCTAAATCCAAGTTTCAGGATTCCAACTCCATAGGTTCATCCACAATTCAAATTATACCAAATTTAGTACACAGTAGTTTGAATTTCCAAAACCTCTTACCCCAAACCTACACGACCACAGTGATCCAAAATATAAGTTTCAGGATTCCAATTCTATCGGTCCACACACAATTCAAATTATACCAAATTTTGTACACAGCAGTGCCAATTCCAAAACTTCCTACTTTACCCAAACCAACACCCCCACAGTGATCCTGAATCTAACTATCAGGATTCAAACTCTATCGGTTTACCAACAACTCAAATTGTACCAAATTTAGTACACAGTAGTATGAATTTCCAAAACCTCTTACTTACCCCAAACCTACACCACCTCAATGAACCTAAATATAAGTTTTAGGATTCCAACTCTATTGGTTCACCCACAATTCAAATTGTACCAAATTTAGTACATAGCTGTACCAATTTCCAAAACTTCCTACATATCCCAATCCTACACCCCCCACAGTGATCCTGATTCCATTTCATGATTCTAGCTCTATTGGTTCACCTAAAATTCAAATTGTACCAAATTTAGTACCATATAGTACACATAAGTATTATTTTCTTAAACTGAATCCTGACCCCAATCCCAGACCCCTACAGTGATCCTGACTCCAAATTTCATTGTTCCCGCTCTTTAGGATCACCCAAATCCAAACTGTACCGATTATAGTAGGATTTAGTACTTTTCGTACACATAAGTAACAAATTTCCAAAACTACGTTCATATCCCAATCCTAAACTCAGACAGTAATTTTAATTTTAAATTCCAGGATTCCAGCTCGAATTTCCAAAAACCCCTTGGTAGATCTATCCTGCACTCCATTAACGACCACCAAACCATATTTCAGAGTTCTAGCTCCACTGGTTCGCCAAATACAAATGGCGATGTTTCGCCAAATACATTTAGTACTTTTTAGTACTTTTCATACCGTTCTAGTACGAATTTCCAAAACCCCAGCCTTATCTGTCACCTTTGGACCAAGAGTGACCCTCACCCAAAATTTCAAGATTCCAGCTTCAGTCGTTTCGTCTGGGCATTGGTGAATCGTCAAATCACTCAGTCAGTCAATCACTTTACTCTTTTATTAGTATAGATTTCCTTGCTCGTACTAGTTATTTAACTCCTTTTTTGTGCTGGAACTTCCCAGTATGCCTTTAACGGATTTTGAGTATACGCCTACTTTTACTAAAGTGTGCCAAGTTGACTCATACAAGAAAAGTTAATTTTTTGGGAAAACTGCTCCAATTCAATTTTCATAAAATATTAATTATTAGAAAACCCATATAAAAGTTTTTTTCAGGCTGATAAATGATAATTCTCAAAAGGATATATCGATTTAATTTAAACTGTGCACATCATAATATTTCTTCCAGGCCTAAATTAAGCTCGAAGAGCATATCACTCATTCTGGTAGCACTTTCGTAATTGATCAATATATAGCTGTCCGTTCTTATCCAAACATTACACAACCTAATATTTTTTATCAAAACTGTATCATATTCAAAGGTAGGAATTATTGGTACACTCCTTTCGCTACCTCCCCCAAGATCGATTTCAAATTGACTATGTCCGTAAATCTAGTGTATGCATTTTTGGTTTTCAGGTTGGTCCTTTAAATTGCCGATATGATGTTCGATATCAACTTGTCATTGTAGCCTATATGATCTTCACGCATGGTTTTCTGTAATACCAAAGAGGGACTTTAATGCAGTCGCAATCCATGTTGTGTATACAGATTAGGGGCGAAGTATCAATTGTATATCCTGAACTAAAATCTATTATTGTTTACCCAAAACATTACTAACTTCAGTAATATGAATAATATACTTTTGGTTATTATTCCAAATGAGGAAGCACAGTAACTTAGATTCCAAACCTCCTTCATTCCGACGTGTTAATAGGTGACTGATTTTCTATCTTCTCTGTTTGAAACAGTTCCCTTTGGACTATGCATTTCTATTTACACTGTCTTTTTCGCAATCTCGAAATCCTTCACAAGCGTTGATTATTTTATTATGTCCTCTCCATTGCGCTTGTCCAACATTGTTAGGAATTTTGCCTTGGAAAAACGACTAGAAGAAATCGATTAGAGTGTACATTTCCATTTTGGATTTTCTGTGGACAAAATACCTCCTTATATAAAGATCACCATTTTAGATTTTTTTCACGATCATAGCCTCATATTTGTTAGAGGAGATTAGATCATTGGACTAAAAATATATTGGTCAATTTTTTGACATTTTCCCCACATATATTTTCAATAAGATGCAACAATTTATCATTTCAGATTCCTAGAGGTTAAAAAGTTCTTCCAATTTTCCATTTGGTGGGGTAACCAGATTTTAGAATATCTACTCCCAGAGCTACACAGAACAAGTTTTAATGAATATTTTCATAATTTTATTTATACTAAATTTTTGTCCATATTGTGCATGTACCTCACTCACAGGCAAAAATTCGTAAAATTATGAGAAAGCCACTATGTAATAAATGTAAACATTTCGTTAATATCAAAACTATTTTCCTACTTCGCACTATTTGCGCTAATTTATTCTCTCTCTCTCTTTTATGACAAAAACAAATGTATTCCTCCAAGAAAAACACCACCACCACAAACTCTTTGTGTGCTGTGTTTTGCTTTCATATCGTCCTCTTTCCCCTCACTAGGTTGTCGTTAGTTGTGCAACCGTTTGTGTGACTATTGTTTCTCTTGCTAAGAACCGCTGACTTTCCAATCACTCGATTGTGGCTAGTTTTGCATTCCATTGCTTCTTTATTTCAGACACCATTGTGTTACAAAATTCGCATATGTATTTTCCAAATTATTTCGATATAAATGCTAACTACGCTTTCTGAACACTATTCATTTAATACGACTTAAAGGGTATATTTCGCCGGCTTTTAAAGTATCGAAGACTTCTTTAAAATTCACTGTGAATTTTTGAATTTTCACTACATATTTTAGAGCTAAAAAAGTGAGACATAGACGAATCGAATGGAAACGAGTCAAATCCGGTCAAATGTGAATGTGCTTGCTGAAGAAGAACATCTGAAAATTCTATGCCATTTTAGCATGTCTATTGAAATCGTGGTAGATCTGACAGTTTTTGCAAATCTGCCTGTACCAAAACTAGGACCGATATGCAAAGCGGGCATATCGGTCCAAGTTTTGGTACAGTCAGATTATAACAGTACCGACCCATTCACTGTATTTTGAATAATTTGAATAATTTGTTGTGTTATAGACAATATAGGTCCCATAGACCCATTTTAAAAGTTCTCACTTCATTTGCGGTTTTAGGAGTGGTTCCCAACTGAATTGACTGTAATTTGGCATTCCGGGTTCTTGGTGGGCATAACATTTCTTCGCAAAAAATCATCAATGTTGGTCTATGTTTAAGCGTAGACCCCATATGACGCTGTCGCCCCATTTTCTGTATTTTAAAGGCGTTAGTCCCTATGACATCCCGATATCATGGAGGTTGAACAAATTATTCGTAGAAAATGTTAAGTATGGGTCTATGTTTTGAAACAAGCCTTACTTAACAGTCCTACACCTTTTATATATTTGTATGGTTCTCCCCGATATTTTTTTTAACCTGAGTTATTATGTTTTCTCAGAGGACATCGAGGCATAATTTACAAGGGCATATGATCCCTATAAAGATGCTGATCTCCTGGCCTATATTTTGTTCATTCTAATTCCCAGCAATACAAACCACAGTTCCATCATCATCATCACTCTCCAACCATCATTACATAGGCCATGTGTAACACTCTTTACCTTTGGTCTGACTTAGTTTAGATGAGGGTAGTGAATGTTAGTTAGTGGAGCTCCTATTACTGCTGCCGTTGTTGTAGTTGTTGTTGCTGTTTTTAGGATGGTTAGTTAACTGAACAATTGTAAAGCTGAAAATTAATGCTTACAAATGCTAAAATAAATGTTAACAAGTTGCTGGAGTAACGAAACGCCACAGAAAAAAAAACAAAACACATATATTCACATACATACTCACAAAAACTAAATTTCATGTTAGGAAAAAATAGGAGTAGAAGGAAAAAACTCCAGCACTTATCAGTGATGAGAAGATTTTGTTTTTGCCAGGCTAACAGCTTTTGGGTTTATTTAGTGTAACAACAGCAGCATCAACAACTACAACGGCGACAAAGTACTCGCAAATCTTGGACCCATGAAAATACTCCATAATGATGGCTAAAGCAAATCATTACAATGTGGTTGTTGTTGCTGTTTTGTCATTATATTGGCTCGGCGTGTATGACCGATCAACGAAATGGTCGCCAGTTCGTCCATTCGTCTATTTTTTTTTTTTGTTTGAATTCGCTACAATTGTTTCGTTTCTGGAGCATGTGAAGAAATCGAAATCTTCCTGAGACTCACACATAACCCTCCGATTTTTTCTGGTCATTCATTCAATTGTCGGAGCAAAAGCATGACCAACAAATCGTTTCCTTGATTTGTTTTTTTTCTTCAGTCAAATCAATTGCTAAGGGATTTCCTTTGAGTTTTAAAGTTTTCTTTTTTTGTTTTACTCGAAATAGCGATTATTTTACAATAAATGTCATTCATTGCTACAATTTTCTCTAGATTTCCCATTTCCATTTTTTCTTCGTATTCCGCGAATCCACAGGGAAATGAAGAACAACAACATAACATGACATGAAATTATTAACTTCTTTCGGGAAATTAAGGAAAATGTAGTCGTTTTTCCACGAAATATTGTATGATCGTTACAATAGGACATGTTGCGATTTGTAAACTACAAAAAGTTGTGCCGCGAGACTTGTAAACATCTCAGGAGGGTTAGGTATGGGAGGTAGTTCATTTTGTATGTTTTAATATTTTCGTGACAAAAGTTAATATAAATAAATAAAAATAAATTATTTTGCTAAATTGGAATAGGGTGAATTGTTGTCATTATTAGGCTCATCTCAAAATTGAACCTTCAGGATAGGTTAGGTTGACATGGTTTATTGGGACATACACTTAGGTCTATAAGTGGCCAGTTGTAGATTTTATTGTCATAAACTTCTAGGAATTTTGTTTTGTTTGTAAAGTCCTTCAGTTTTTTCCTCTCACACTGCCTAAGGTCGGTTATTTCACGAATAGTGTCATTTCCTAAGAATTGGGTTCAGAAATTTGAAAAGACTGGGCAGTGGCACAGGAATTATTCTAACGTTTCGCACACCACCAGTTGTTTCCCTCTCATCCACTGGACCTACAGTAGGGCGGCTCAAAATATAAAAATATAATATAACGATGAATAAAAAATCGAATTTTGAATCAAAATGATGTTATAGGGGAAAAAGTGTGTGACTCGAAAATAGAGACAGACCCATGGTTCCTTCACCAAAGTTGCTTAGAATTGTCCATTGAATCATCCTAGGGGCTGGATTCAATCGAATTGTTCGTCTCCATACAAAGTGGCCACCCTTGCCTACAGGCTGTTATACCCTGTGAGTATACCCGTCAGTCTGTTGATTTCCTTTTTGTTTAGCGTTAAGATTTACTTTGCCTTGTTCTCATTTGGGTCTCCCCATAAAATAGTTGTAGCTTTCCCAGTCCCTTCGCTATTACAAAGAATTGTGTGGGTTTCTGTTTCCTCAATTCAACTCTCGTTGCACTAGAAGGTTTGGCATTATTTACATCTATTGTAGTTCGGTCGGTTTCGATTATGGCGAGTATATTTTCTATCTCGTTTCCTACTATTTCTATGCATATCAGAACCTTCCTTGTCGTTAGTCTTGGTTTGGCCACCGTTTGAGGTACTTCACCGCTCTTTGACCACGATCGTTTTCGCACAGGGTTATCTTATGTGATCCATTTCTCATCTCCAGTTGCCATCCGTTTAAGAAATCGATATATCTCATTCCGTTTAGCCAAGGCTTCGCAGATGGAAATTCGATCCCTCCTACTTTTTTTCTGTTAATTGGTGTGGTACGCAAACATCGAGCTTATTTATGAATCCATCTTTGTGAATGGTTTAAAACAGTTTTATGGTCGATTTTTACCTCCTGGGTTACGACTTCTTAAAGAAGTCTTAAAGCTGCGACGGCCGCTTCATATCTTTTTTGGATGTCATTGGATGTATATACAATATAGTCTCCAAGGCTCTCGTTGGGGTTGTCCGCATTACCCCGCATATACCTAGGCATATACGTACGCTTCACAGACGGGCTCAAATCCTCCTCAATTAAGATCTTTGAGAGACTATTAAAAGTGGTAACCCAAAGAAGTGGCTATACAATCCCTCCCTGTGTTTTGTTGGGTATGTTGTTCTCAATAATGGTGGTCATATATAGCCCGTCTTCCCTTTGGGAAACGTGGTGCGGCCCAGCTGCCTTGAATGGTAAAAAGCTCTTCATTCCACCGCTGTTAATTGGTGTGGTACGCAAACATCGAGCTTATTTATGAATCCATCTTTGTGAATGCTTTAAAACAGTTTTATGGTCGATTTTTACCTCCTGGGTTACGGCTTCTTAAAGAAGTCTTAAAGCTGCGACGGTCGCTTCATATCTTTTTTGGATGTCATTGGATGTATATACAATATAGTCTCCAAGGCTCTCGTTGGGGTTGTCCGCATTACCCCGCATATACCTAGGCATATACGTACGCTTCACAGACGGGCTCAAATCCTCCTCAATTAAGATCCTTGAGAGACTATTAAAAGTGGTAACCCAAAGAAGTGGCTATACAATCCCTCCCTGTGTTTTGTTGGGTATGTTGTTCTCAATAATGGTGGTCATATATAGCCCGTCTTCCCTTTGGGAAACGTGGTGCGGCCCAGCTGCCTTGAATGGTAAAAAGCTCTTCATTCCACCGCGCACCATTTTTAACCAATCTACGGTTCCTTGTATCTTGCCTCCCTTTAGCACCGTCACTTCGTCAGATGACGATATATTCGGTGGGAAGTGATCTTTCATGAGGAGTCTTATAGTGCCTTCTGTTGTATTTGTTTTATTCCCCCCTCATCTACCATCGTTTCGGTTTGAGTGCGGTTTTTGATAGAAACTTCCTTATTTCCGAGATGTCATTTACGCTATCTACCTGTTCACAGAAAAATTTCCAGGAGTTCAGCGGTTCTCATATTTTGCATTTAGCGGTTCTCATGTTTTGTAGACTTCTTGTTTTAAACTCTTCGGACCTCTTTACATTTGTTCCGAATCTCCCCAGTCATCCAGGGTATTTTCGAAGGCAGACTTTAATTAAAATTATGTCCGTTAAATTGTTGACATTCCTGTCTATGTCGTCAGTGTTTAGACCGCCTAACTATGCAGCCCTTACCTATCATTGAATAGTCTCCCAAAGTGTACCCAGGTAGTCTTGGACTTGTTTCGGAAGAATATTGGTATCGGCGGTGGCCGTAAGAGTTTAAACCTAGTTCGCTGAACATATGGTTATATCTATTGGTTTGTTGACTACTTTAAGTGTTATTGGATCGTAACTCTTAATGAAATCCAAGAGTATCTGTCATCTTTTATTAGTATTAGTTCTGCCCCAATGAGGTGTGAGTTAGCGTCACTAGTAATTAGTACTTCGTTTCATGTTTCCTTTGATTTCCTCACCAGTCGGACGGAAGGTAAATTGATGTTAGCTAAAGTTTATCTGGCATATTATACAGGTTCTTAAACGGCAACCTGTGCATATAGCGGTCGATATTTTATGTGGTTTAATCCAGAGACTTAGTTTTTAACCGTCCAAGGTCCGATGTTTATATTAACTTTAATTATTATTTCTATCAGAGAAAGAGTTGCAGTTTCATTCCGATGGAGGTTTACCTGGATGATCTTTGTTAGTTGTCCTCCAGTAAACGATCCTCTTGGGGGTCGGTTATCATATCCTGTATTGTTGCTGGGTGTTTTTTCCTCGTTACTCTTTTTCCATCCTCATCTCTTCTCTGTAAGACTGCCTATGTAAGACTGTCCATTTCTTCCCCAGTAGTGTCTATTTTATAGGCCAAAGATTTCGAGCATATGTAGGTACTGTCGTGAACTCGCTGCCCCAACCTCTGACAAAGACCGTTGCCTTTTGTAATTGAGGAAGGTCCCATTTCCTCACCAGCTTACGTTTGATTATCTCAATTATTGGGACAATATCTGTCAATCTTTCGTGACACAAACTCTAGCATACGATAGTCCCCTTTGAAACTGCGGCTGTTCGGTAGGCTCTTCAAGATCTTATTGTGGACCGCATTTTCCATCGCCTTATGAGTCTCCTTTTTTAGTTTTCAGGACGCACTGTTTTTGTCGATCACTGCATAGCAGAGCTCGCCTCTGTCATGCATTATCATTCGTTGCAGCTGTTCAGTTGGCCCTTGAAAAATACTCTTTAATAAATCCACGCCTCAGTTGGCCCTTGAAAAATACTCTTTAATAAATCCACGCCTCAGTTGGCCCTTGAAAAATACTCTTTAATAAATCCACGCCTCAGTTGGCCCTTGAAAAATACTCTTTAATAAATCCACGCCTCAGTTGGCCCTTGAAAAATATTCTTTAATAAATCCACGCCTCAGTTGGCCCTTGAAAAATATTCTTTAATAAATCCACGCCTCAGTTGGCCCTTGAAAAATATTCTTTAATAAATCCACGCCTCAGTTGGCCCTTGAAAAATATTCTTTAATAAATCCACGCCTCAGTTGGCCCTTGAAAAATATTCTTTAATAAATCCACGCCTCAGTTGGCCCTTGAAAAATATTCTTTAATAAATCCACGCCTCAGTTGGCCCTTGAAAAATAAATAAATCCACGCCTCAGTTGGCCCTTGAAAAATATTCTTTAATAAATCCACGCCTCAGTTGGCCCTTGAAAAATATTCTTTAATAAATCCACGCCTCAGTTGGCCCTTGAAAAATATTCTTTAATAAATCCACGCCTCAGTTGGCCCTTGAAAAATATTCTTTAATAAATCCACGCCTCAGTTGGCCCTTGAAAAATATTCTTTAATAAATCCACGCCTCAGTTGGCCCTTGAAAAATATTCTTTAATAAATCCACGCCTCAGTTGGCCCTTGAAAAATATTCTTTAATAAATCCACGCCTCAGTTGGCCCTTGAAAAATATTCTTTAATAAATCCACGCCTCAGTTGGCCCTTGAAAAATATTCTTTAATAAATCCACGCCTCAGTTGGCCCTTGAAAAATATTCTTTAATAAATCCACGCCTCAGTTGGCCCTTGAAAAATATTCTTTAATAAATCCACGCCTCAGTTGGCCCTTGAAAAATATTCTTTAATAAATCCACGCCTCAGTTGGCCCTTGAAAAATATTCTTTAATAAATCCACGCCTCAGTTGGCCCTTGAAAAATATTCTTTAATAAATCCACGCCTCAGTTGGCCCTTGAAAAATATTCTTTAATAAATCCACGCCTCAGTTGGCCCTTGAAAAATATTCTTTAATAAATCCACGCCTCAGTTGGCCCTTGAAAAATATTCTTTAATAAATCCACGCCTTTGGCCCTTGAAAAATAAAATAAATCCACGCCTCAGTTGGCCCTTGAAAAATATTCTTTAATAAATCCACGCCTCAGTTGGCCCTTTAAAAATATTCTGTAAAAAATAATCCACGCCTCAGTTGGCCCTTGAAAAATATTCTTTAATAAATCCACGCCTCAGTTGGCCCTTGAAAAATATTCTTTAATAAATCCACGCCTCAGTTGGCCCTTGAAAAATATTCTTTAATAAATCCACGCCTCAGTTGGCCCTTGAAAAATATTCTTTAATAAATCCACGCCTCAGTTGGCCCTTGAAAAATATTCTTTAATAAATCCACGCCTCAGTTGGCCCTTGAAAAATATTCTTTAATAAATCCACGCCTCAGTTGGCCCTTGAAAAATATTCTTTAATAAATCCCTTGAAAAATATTCTTTAATAAATCCACGCCTCAGTTGGCCCTTGAAAAATATATCTTTAATAAATCCACGCCTCAGTTGGCCCTTGAAAAATATTCTTTAATAAATCCACGCCTCAGTTGGCCCTTGAAAAATATTCTTTAATAAATCCACGCCTCAGTTGGCCCTTGAAAAATATTCTTTAATAAATCCACGCCTCAGTTGGCCCTTGAAAAATATTCTTTAATAAAACCACGCCTCAGTTGGCCCTTGAAAAATATTCTTTAATAATAAAAAAAGAAAATAGATTTACTTATGGTTTGATGGCGGTATTTTCGTATAGGTTTTTTTGGAAAACTACATTTGGTTTACACGCTGATATTAGTTGCTTTGAATTTTCCCCAAAAAAAGAAAATCGTACCATCATTTTTTGTAGACTCTGGAAAACGATCTGAAAATTTATTTGGCCATTTGCTCCTCGTTTTGTTTGATTGTTGGGTTACTAACATGTTACAACGATGCCGCCATCACCACCACCATACAACCACCATAATCATCATTCTCATATGGACCATGTTTGGAGGGTTCATGTGTCCAGGTTTTTGGCCGAACATCCATTGCACTCGGTTTGTCTGTTTGTTGTTGCTACTATTTTGGGGGGATATTTGTTTTTTCGGACTGGTTAATGATTTCTGGTTTTTGTGGGTTTCTTCCTTAAAAAATGTCTATTTTTGTTGGGTTGTTGTTGTGCGGCAAGCAGGCAGGCAGTTCGATACACACGGCGGTACGTGAGTATTACTTTGCTTTAGATTTGTAACCGTTTGTTGTTTATTTTTTTTGAGCGACAAAATGTACGACTTGTATTTTGGTTCCCACGTTTGTTCTGTTTTTATTGTTGTTGTTGTAATTTTTCTTTCTTTGGGATTTTCAATGGAAAATCTATGCAATACAATTTAATGTGTGGTGGCTCCACTCCACTCCAACCAACCACTCTAATCGCACAATCATTCCCAGTTACTGCTGGTCATAGCTATCATCAAGAGCCTCATCGTCATCATCATCATCAGCATCCTCATACACGTACCATATTTAAAATTGGCTTTTTTGGACCAATTATGGTATGAATGTCGTCGGCGTGGAATGGAGGAGGTGGTGGAGAGGGATGGGAAGGGGGTTTCGAGTTTTAATATAGTTTTTAAGTTTACCATTATCATTTGTTTTATGATATTTTAGGCTACAACAACAACATGAGACTTGTGTCCATTGATACCCCTCGCGGTTATCATGTCTTCCTGTCCCATCCGTCGTCTATTGTGCTGTGTAGGTGAGATGCTGCGATTCAAATTGGAATTGAATATTTCCAATTAGGTTTTTTTGTTTATTTTCCTCTTCATTGTTTTTTGGCGATCATCATCATCAATTTTTCCCTCCGTTATTTCATGTTTCTTCTTCATTTGTCGGTCATTTATACGCTTAATTATAAATGCCCTAGAAATACGAAAAAAAAATCAATTTCGATATCTTTTCCGCCAAAGCAGAGATTCAAATCGAATTTTAATAATCGTTATTATTTGTTGTTGTTGTTTTTATATTTATCCATAAAAACTGTAATTTGAGAACCTTTAACAAATACAATGGGTAATTATGAGCCGAATTTTTGGAAAATGTTAGGCTAACGGCGGGTCAAATTATACATAACCTTTTACGATTTGTAACGGATGTAATGGCTCAAGACCACCCACATCATAACGAATTCTCTCAGAGCAGTTAGGTATTTGAAAATAGGCTTTGGAAAAGTAATTTTTAATAAATAGGGGATGACAGACAAAATGGCGAAGTCCAGGCTTATCTTGGTCCCTCTTTCATCTCAATTGTGGACACTGACCTTCCCGCGGTGTACCTTGTACAGAACAGGCGCAGTTTTCGCTTTGGCGGATGTACTCAAGAAGTACAAAGCCGATATTACTGCCTTACAGGAAATGCGGTGGAAAGGGACAAGCGATAACGCGCTGTATTATAGACGCCATGAAACGAGACATGAATTTGTCTGCGGATTTATGGTTAACAGGAGAATAAAATACCTCGTCTCCAGATTCACTCCAGTAGACGAGCGAATTGCTATAATCCGCATAAAAGCGAAGATCTTCTACATAAGTCTTATTTGCGCCAATGCTCCGACCGACGACAAAGATGAGCAGACCATTTTATGAGCGCCTAGAAACAGCATATGATTGCTGCCCTGGCCATGACATTAAAATTCAGTTAGGAGATTTTAATGCAAAAATCGGAATGGAAAATCGATTCGGACCACTGCCATGTAACAGCCAAGGTTCGCTGCAAACACAACAGGTAGCCGAGGCCTACTCCGCTCAACATACCCACCTGCTTGACGAAATCACTTCTTGGCCCGATAATAGTATAGAAGCACAATGGCAAAGAATTGCCCACTCCCTACAAACTGCAGCAAAACCAACACTTAGGTACCAAAAACCACCACCAAGAAACCCATGGTACAATCAGGAGTATCGTAATGCTACTGATGTGAAAAACGCTGCGTATAGGGCAACCCTGCAGACATCCTCCTATAGAGATGAAGAAGGAAACCTGGTGTCAGATAAAGACAGCGTGTTGTGGATTTGGAAGGAGCATTTTGAAAAGCTTCTGGTATCATATAGTGGCGATGAAGAAGATACCCCAGAACCAATAAAACGAATTATTCGGCTCAAGAACAATAAAGCAGCAGGAGCCGACGGGTTACCAGCCGAACTATTCAAGACAGGTGGTCAGATGCTGGTCAGGAGCATGCACCAGCTGATCAGTACATTTTGGCTAGAGGAATGCATGCCCAATGATTGGAACCTCAGCATCCTGTGTCCCGTGCACAAAAAAAGGAGACAAGACGATATGTGCTAACTATAGAGGAATTAGCCTAGTCGACTATAAAGCCGCATTCGACAGCCCTATCCGTTCAGAGGTTTATAAAGCCATGTCTACGTTCGGCATTCGTGCAAAATGTATACGGCTATGCAGGATAACTTTATGTGGCACAAGATCAGCAGTTAAAGTCGCAAAGGACCTATCGGAGCCCTTCAATACCGAACAAGGATTCAGACAAGGTGACAGTTTGTCGTGTGATAAAAAAATCACTCTGCTGAAAAAGGTGATACAAGACGCAAAGGTGAACGGAAATGGCACACTGTAAACCAAAAAACACATGTTACTCGCCTACGCCGATGACATCGATATAATGGGTCGAACATTGAGAGCGGTAACAGCCACCTTTGAACAAATTGAGAAGGAGTCTGCCAAAGTGGGTCTGACAGTAAACGGCGAGAAGATTTTATATACCTTGGTACCGCCTAAAAAATTATATCAATTATGAAATTCGGAGAAGGATAGTATTTGCCAACAGATGCTATTATGGTATAAGTATGCAGTTTAGAAACAAGCCCACCTCCCGCCAGACCAAACTCACACTCTACAAGACGCTGATACTACCCGTCCTGTTATATGGATCTGAGGCATGGTTACTTGGAAAGGCCACGAATCAGATGGAAAGACCAAGTAGAAAACAACATCTTGGAATGTGGTCTTTCAAATTGGAGGAGATGCGCACAAGACCGACGCGCCTGAAAAAAAAATAAAATATTCTTTAAAAAATCCTCGCCTCTAATAGTCCTACCAATTTTTTTTTAATGTTTGTTGGTGGATTTTTTTGTTTTTTTTTAAGCTTGGAATTTAGTTCCCTTCGAAATAGAAAAATTCTTGACACCGGAAAGCGAAACACTTTCCTTTCCCACGACATTAAGCCGTCATTCGTTATTCAATAGTTTAAAGGTTTATTATTGATTTAACTACGATTGCGCAGGCAGTTCCACAGCCTGGCCCTTTGTTGTGCTCCAATACATAAAAGGCCACAATGCCTTTTTATTTATTTTTCGTCCGATTTTTATTTTTTATCAAATAAACGTTTATTTTAATGGTTACATTGTGGAGGGAGTCTCCCTCCAGCCATTGTGTCCATAGTTCACAACAAAAAATTTCCATCTGCCAATATTCTCTGCTGCTGCAGGCTGGGGGGACTCGTTAGCAAACAAATAAAAGGCAAACACAAATCTCTTAGGGATTCTTCGATCTTCAGGCTGTGGCCGAACAAAGAAAGAAAAATGGAAAACGGAGCGGCATTGACATACCCTAGGAAAGCTGTTTGAGTTTGCATATCCACCAGCCACATCACCAAGAACGATGGAATATTGGATTGAATCGGATGGAATGGGATAGCATAGGATGGCAAGCAGGCAGGCCGGCACGATGATGCAAATGATTACCATCTTTGGCATTTTCTTGCTAATAATACCCAAATAAAATAGTGAAGCTCCTATAAAAGGAGGGAGAGCTAGCGAGCGAGTAAAAGAAAATAGGCGATAAAGAAAAACGCCAAAACAACGGCCACCATACTTCAAGACAAAAGAACTTCGTCTGGCGAAGAAAAAAATCGCAACTTTGGTATTGATAGTTTTCTTTTGTATAGGGTATTTATATACTCTTACCATAACTACATATATACACAATTTTACATAGAACCTACACACATTCTTACATATGTTCTACAATATGTATGAATTCATCTAAGTTTTGTACTTGAAGTCATCGAAGTTAGTGTGGTGCCACAAATACTATTTACATACTGCCTTGCCAGTCAGCTAGCGAACCTAGCCAGCAATCATGCATACCTCCTCTATGTTCGGCATTCTCTCTCTTTTGCTTATAGTCCGGAATCTTTGAATGTATGTAAATACGCCATGAATTCTATTCCACTTTGTTTTCCTTTGAAAATGGGCAAAGAAAAAAGTTCTTGGTTTTGTTGTAATGGCACACAACGCACATATGTATTATGGTATGGTGCTATAGCACGGTATATCGCTTAAAGACAACTTATGCCCATCCATCCAACTAACAACCATTTTGGTGGCCTCCTCCTTCCCACTGGAGGCAAAACAAAAAACAACAGCAAAAAATCCCAATAAGCTGTGACTGCAGCTTACAAATTCTCAAAATGCAGAAGAAAATAGAATAGAAATCTTAGATGTTTAAGAAAGGGTGACTTAAGGGGACCTTGTGCGGAGGTCGGAATCATACAATGGGTTTTTGAAAAAATCCAAGCGATAAAACAAATAGGCGCGGAAAAGCTTAATAGAGGCGTGGATTTTCTAAAGATATTTTTTTCAAGGCCTATTAGAGGCGTGGATTTTTTAAAAAAATATTTTTTCAAGGCCTATTAGAGGCGTGGATTTTTTAAACGAATATTTTTTCAAGGCGACCAACATAGGCGTGGATTTTCTAAACGAATATTTTTTCAAGGCGACCAACATAGGCGTGGATTTTTTAAACGAATATTTTTTCAAGGCGACCAACATAGGCGTGGATTTTTTAAACGAATATTTTTTCAAGGCGACCAACATAGGCGTGGATTTTTTAAACGAATATTTTTTCAAGGCGACCAACATAGGCGTGGATTTTTTAAACGAATATTTTTTCAAGGCGACCAACATAGGCGTGGATTTTTTAAACGAATATTTTTTCAAGGCGACCAACATAGGCGTGGATTTTTTAAACGAATATTTTTTCAAGGCGACCAACATAGGCGTGGATTTTTTAAACGAATATTTTTTCAAGGCGACCAACATAGGCGTGGATTTTTTAAACGAATATTTTTCAAGGCGACCAACATAGGCGTGGATTTTTTAAACGAATATTTTTCAAGGCGACCAACATAGGCGTGGATTTTTTAAACGAATATTTTTCAAGGCGACCAACATAGGCGTGGATTTTTTAAACGAATATTTTTTCAAGGCGACCAACATAGGCGTGGATTTTTTAAACGAATATTTTTTCAAGGCGACCAACATAGGCGTGGATTTTTTAAACGAATATTTTTTCAAGGCGACCAACATAGGCGTGGATTTTTTAAACGAATATTTTTTCAAGGCGACCAACATAGGCGTGGATTTTTTAAACGAATATTTTTTCAAGGCGACCAACATAGGCGTGGATTTTTTAAACGAATATTTTTTCAAGGCGACCAACATAGGCGTGGATTTTTTAAACGAATATTTTTTCAAGGCGACCAACATAGGCGTGGATTTTTTAAACGAATATTTTTTCAAGGCGACCAACATAGGCGTGGATTTTTTAAACGAATATTTTTTCAAGGCGACCAACATAGGCGTGGATTTTTTAAACGAATATTTTTTCAAGGCGACCAACATAGGCGTGGATTTTTTAAACGAATATTTTTTCAAGGCGACCAACATAGGCGTGGATTTTTTAAACGAATATTTTTTCAAGGCGACCAACATAGGCGTGGATTTTTTAAACGAATATTTTTTCAAGGCGACCAACATAGGCGTGGATTTTTTAAACGAATATTTTTTCAAGGCGACCAACATAGGCGTGGATTTTTTAAACGAATATTTTTTCAAGGCGACCAACATAGGCGTGGATTTTTTAAACGAATATTTTTTCAAGGCGACCAACATAGGCGTGGATTTTTTAAACGAATATTTTTTCAAGGCGACCAACATAGGCGTGGATTTTTTAAACGAATATTTTTTCAAGGCGACCAACATAGGCGTGGATTTTTTAAACGAATATTTTTTCCAAACATAGGCGTGGATTTTTTAAGGTCCAAACATAGGCGTGAAATTTTTTTAAGGTCCAAACATAGGCGTGGATTTTTTAAGGTCCAAACATAGGCGTGGATTTTTTAAACGAATATTTTTTCAAGGCGACCAACATAGGCGTGGATTTTTTAAACGAATATTTTTTCAAGGCGACCAACATAGGCGTGGATTTTTTAAACGAATATTTTTTCAAGGCGACCAACATAGGCGTGGATTTTTTAAACGAATATTTTTTCAAGGCGACCAACATAGGCGTGGATTTTTTAAACGAATATTTTTTCAAGGCGACCAACATAGGCGTGGATTTTTTAAACGAATATTTTTTCAAGGCGACCAACATAGGCGTGGATTTTTTAAACGAATATTTTTTCAAGGCGACCAACATAGGCGTGGATTTTTTAAACGAATATTTTTTCAAGGCGACCAACATAGGCGTGGATTTTTTAAACGAATATTTTTTCAAGGCGACCAACATAGGCGTGGATTTTTTAAACGAATATTTTTTCAAGGCGACCAACATAGGCGTGGATTTTTTAAACGAATATTTTTTCAAGGCGACCAACATAGGCGTGGATTTTTTAAACGAATATTTTTTCAAGGCGACTAACATAGGCGTGGATTTTTTAAACGAATATTTTTTCAAGGCGACCAACATAGGCGTGGATTTTTTAAACGAATATTTTTTCAAGGCGACCAACATAGGCGTGGATTTTTTAAACGAATATTTTTTCAAGGCGACCAACATAGGCGTGGATTTTTTAAACGAATATTTTTTCAAGGCGACCAACATACATGTGTAAAATTCTTGGAAGTAGATTCTTCAATGCCGCTGCTGCAGTTTTTTCCATCCACTTCAAATCTATTATTACGACTATTCTTTGCTTCTGCTGATTTTTTTATTTTCTTCTGAAAGATGAAAGAAAAATTTCCATATAACCTCTGATTTTCTAAGTTTTTCTGTTGGAGATATTGCTATTGTTGTTGCTTTTGTTTTAGCTATTACGTACCATGTTCTTTAAATGGTGGCTGAATGGCTGCCGGGTAATGGCGATGATATGTTTTATGCAACTTAAGAGGGAGCTGTAAGTGCAAAAAGTGGCCATAGCCTACTAAACTTTTCTAGGCATCCATCGAACTGCAACGCCGTTGTTGCTATCCAATCCCACTGTCTATCTTCCATGGTTTTGAGGCACACAGCGATTCAGAAAAAATACTGCAAAAAACAACAGAAAATGCAAACAAACATTAATAATTTATGCTCACATATAAATGTTATAAATCATTGATTTATAAGCAAAAACAGATAGAAAACAGAAATATCATATTCATATATTCGTCGGCTGTATATGTGTATGAATATATGTAGTTATGATAGGATGGCTGAAGGGAGGGGACACATGTAATGGCGAAGCAAGGAGGATGCCTAAGAAACTAATGTTTGAAATAAACGGTCTAATAAGTAGACTCTGCGGACTCCAGGGTACGTGCTGAACAGTTCTGTTAAGAAGAGAAATTACATTAAAAAAATTATCTTTAAGAAATCCGAGCCTCTGATAGGCCTTGAAAAAGTAATCTTTAAAAAATCCACGCCTTTGATAGGCCTTGGAAAATTCCACCCCTTTGATAGGCCTTGAAAAAGTAATCTTTAAAAAATCCACGCCTTTGATAGGCCTTGAAAAAGTAATCTTTAAAAAATCCTCGCCTTTGCAGGCCTTGAAAAAGAATTCTTTAAAAAATCCACGCCTCTTATAGGCCTTGAAAAATTAATCTTTAAAAAATCCACGCCTTTGATAGGCCTTGAAAAAGGAATCTTTAAAAAATCCACGCCTTTGAGAGACCTTGGAAACGCCTCTGAGATAGGCCTTGAAAAATTAATCTTTAAAAATCCACGCCTCTGAGATAGGCCTTGAAAAATTAATCTTTAAAAAATCCACGCCTCTGAGATAGGCCTTGAAAAATTAATCTTTAAAAAATCCACGCCTCTGATAGGCCTTGAAAATGTATTAAGAGGCCTTGAAAAAGTAATCCTTAGGACTTGGAAAATTCCACGCCTTTGAGAGGCCTTGAGAGGCCTTGGAAATTCCACGCCTTTGAAAATCCACGCCTCTGATAGGCCTTGAAAATGTAATCTTTAAAAAATCCACGCCTTTGATAAGCCTTGAAAAATTAATGTTTGAAAAATCCACGCCTTTGATAGGCCTCGAAAAATATTCTTTAAAAATCCAAGATGTGGTATATTTTTGACCACCACTGTAGCCACATTTTGGTGACATACATGTTTGTTGTGTGCAAAAAACTCATGTTATTTTTTCTGGGCTCAATAAATATTTTATTTAACTTGAAAAAAATCGCTAGACGAAAAAAACATTTTGTCGCTAAGGCTAATAAATTGTCGTCAACTATTTTAGATAAAATATCTGTGAAAAAATATTACAATAAACTTCAACTAACTCTGGCCATTACAGACGAAGTTTCGTTGCTTAGCAACAATGAATACAATCCTCCTTTCAACACCAAAAAAAAAGTGTTTGAATTATTGAAAAAATTGTATTTGGAGTGAATGCCGGTCATGCATTGGACATGGACAGTGAGAACTGCAAAACATTTTTTTTCAAGTAGGGAAAATGTTGACATTTTGCCTTCATAATTTAGCAACAAAAATATCGAAACGAATATCAGATTAAAACATTGTTTTCTAAGGTTTTTATGGGGATTAAAAAAAAAAAACGAAATCAAATAAAATAAAATGTATGGGCCAATTATAATTTAAATATAATTGGAATGGAATAAAATATGGTATTGCTATATAGTCGTGGAATTTATTAAATAATTTTTGGAATAAAATATGTGAGAGGCCCAAGCAGATCGCAGAACAAATCGTGGGAAATTTTAAAGATTTCAAGAATATTTTTTTCAAGGCCTATCAAAGGTGTAGTTCTCAAGTTCCACAGTTGGTCCGAGTCTACTGGACGTTTTGCGCGTTGATACCATCAGCTTGGTCTTCTCGCCGTTTACAGCCAGACCCAATTTGACAGACTCCTTCTCAATTTGTTCAAAGGTGGCTGTTACCGCTCTCAATGTTTGACCCATTATGTCGATGTCATCGGCGTAGGCGAGTAAGATGTGTTGTTTGGTGTACAGAGTGCCATTTCTGTTCACCTTTGCCTTTCATATGACCTATTCCAGCAGGATGTTAAAAATTGTCACCTTGTCTGAATCCTCGTTCGGTATTAAAAGGCTCCGAGAAGTCCTTTCCAACTTTAACTGCTGATCTCATGCCAGTTAAAGTAATCCCGCATAGCCGAATTAATTTTGCAGGAATGCCAAACGCAGACATGGCTTTATACACCTCTGAACGGATAGGGCTGTCGAATGCGGCTTTATAGTCGACGAATAGATGGAATGTGTCGATGTGTTTTTCGTGGGTTTTTTCCAGGATTTGGAGCAGAGTGAAAATCTGGTTAATGGTGGATTTGCCAGGTCTGAAGCCACATTGGTATGGTCCAATAATGTCATTGACTATTGATTTCAGTCGTTTTCACAGTACGCTGAATAGCACTTTATATGCAATGGGAAGGAGACTTATTCCTCTTTAGTTGGCACATATCGTTTTGTCTCCTTTATTGTGCACAGGACACAGGATGCTGAGGTTCCAATCATTGGGAATGCATTCTTCTAGCCAAATTGTACTAATCAGCTGGTGCATGCTCCTTACCAGCATCTTACCACCAGTCTTGAATAGTTCGGCTTGTAACCCATCGGCACCTTGTGCTTTATGATTCTTCAGCCGATTGATTGCTATTCTGACTTCATCTTGGCTAGGTGGTATACACTATATTGGTTCTGGGGTATACACTTCACTGCTACTATTTGATACCAGAAGTTTTTCAAAATGCTCCTTCCAGATCCTCAGCACGCTGTCTGTATCTGTCACCAGGGTTCCTTCTTCATCTCTACAGGAGGATGTGCCTGCACCGAAGCCTTCGGTTTGGTGTTTGTTGGTAGAACTTTCGGACTTCATTCTGACTCCTGTACATCTCGATTTGCTCACGCTCACGTTTTTCTTGCTCTTTCTTCTTTTTTTCTGAAAATATGTTTCTCCTCTCTCCAAGTGGCCTTGTGTATATCGAGATGCTTGAATCTGGTGCTGCTAACTACCATGTTTTTTGCTGCCGCAAAGTCAATCAACCTCATGGCGTTGTCGGATGTTTCTTCATAAGGCTGAATTTTCCGACAATGGGCCAAAGATATTTGCCCTTCCGATTTTTGCATTAAAATCGCCTAGCAGAATTTTAATGTCATGGCCAGGGCAACGATCATATGCTGTTTCTAGACGCTCGTAAAATATGTCTTTGGTCTGTTCATCTTTATCTTCGGTCAGAGCATGGGCGCAAATGAGACTGATGTAGAAGAACTTCGCTTTTATACGGATTATAGCAATTCGTTCATCTACTGGAGTGAATCTGGAGACGAGGTCTTTTATTCTCCTGTTAACCATAAATCCGCAGCAAAATTCATGTCTCGTTTCATAGCAGCTATAATACAGGGCGTAATCATCTGATTTACTTACGCCAGTCCCTTTTCATCGCATGTTCTGTACAACGTGCGCACATTCCAGTGCAGATTCGCAGATCTTGGTCCTTTATAAGTTTGCGGCGTCGTCAACATTAGGGGGGGGGGTTTGGTTTTCTTTTTCTTTGCTTTTTCATAGTAGGTTGGATTTTCCGAGAGTGGGCAACTAACCCGACGCCTCAACCCATTTTTTATAGTTCTTATGGATGAACTCGCGGCACATATTAGTTCACTATTTCCTAGGTTGATGAAAATAGCTCCCTAGGTGGCACCGCGGGGTGGTCAGTGTCCACAATTGGGATGAAAGTGGGACCAAGATAAACCTGGACTTCGCCATGTTAAAGCCAATCAGAGCCGTTGCTATCATCCCCTACGCCACCCGGATTTATTAATGATATTTTCTCAAGGTTCTATCCAATGCGTGGATTTATTAAAGAATATTTTTTGCAGGGCCTATTAGAGGCGTCGATTATTAAAGAATATTTTTTCAGGGCCTATTAGAGTCGTGGATTATTAAAGAATATTTTTTGCAGGGCCTCTCCAAGGCGTGGATTTATTAAAGAATATTTTTTGCAGGGCATCTCCGAGGCGTGGATTTATTAAAGAATATTTTTTGCAGGGCCTATTAGAGGCGTCGATTATTAAAGAATATTTTTTCAGGGCCTATTAGAGTCGTGGATTATTAAAGAATATTTTTTGCAGGGCCTCTCCAAGGCGTGGATTTATTAAAGAATATTTTTTGCAGGGCATCTCCGAGGCGTGGATTTATTAAAGAATATTTTTTGCAGGGCCTCTCCAAGGCGTGGATTTATTAAAGAATATTTTTTGCAGGGCCTCTCCAAGGCGTGGATTTATTAAAGAATATTTTTTGCAGGGCCTCTCCAAGGCGTGGATTTATTAAAGAATATTTTTTGCAGGGCCTCTCCAAGGCGTGGATTTATTAAAGAATATTTTTTGCAGGGCCTCTCCAAGGCGTGGATTTATTAAAGAATATTTTTTGCAGGGCCTCTCCAAGGCGTGGATTTATTAAAGAATATTTTTTGCAGGGCCTCTCCAAGGCGTGGATTTATTAAAGAATATTTTTTGCAGGGCCTCTCCAAGGCGTGGATTTATTAAAGAATATTTTTTGCAGGGCCTCTCCAAGGCGTGGATTTATTAAAGAATATTTTTTGCAGGGCCTCTCCAAGGCGTGGATTTATTAAAGAATATTTTTTGCAGGGCCTCTCCAAGGCGTGGATTTATTAAAGAATATTTTTTGCAGGGCCTCTCCAAGGCGTGGATTTATTAAAGAATATTTTTTGCAGGGCCTCTCCAAGGCGTGGATTTATTAAAGAATATTTTTTGCAGGGCCTCTCCAAGGCGTGGATTTATTAAAGAATATTTTTTGCAGGGCCTCTCCAAGGCGTGGATTTATTAAAGAATATTTTTTGCAGGGCCTCTCCAAGGCGTGGATTTATTAAAGAATATTTTTTGCAGGGCCTCTCCAAGGCGTGGATTTATTAAAGAATATTTTTTGCAGGGCCTCTCCAAGGCGTGGATTTATTAAAGAATATTTTTTGCAGGGCCTCTCCAAGGCGTGGATTTATTAAAGAATATTTTTTGCAGGGCCTCTCCAAGGCGTGGATTTATTAAAGAATATTTTTTGCAGGGCCTCTCCAAGGCGTGGATTTATTAAAGAATATTTTTTGCAGGGCCTCTCCAAGGCGTGGATTTATTAAAGAATATTTTTTGCAGGGCCTCTCCAAGGCGTGGATTTATTAAAGAATATTTTTTGCAGGGCCTCTCCAAGGCGTGGATTTATTAAAGAATATTTTTTGCAGGGCCTCTCCAAGGCGTGGATTTATTAAAGAATATTTTTTGCAGGGCCTCTCCAAGGCGTGGATTTATTAAAGAATATTTTTTGCAGGGCCTCTCCAAGGCGTGGATTTATTAAAGAATATTTTTTGCAGGGCCTCTCCAAGGCGTGGATTTATTAAAGAATATTTTTTGCAGGGCCTCTCCAAGGCGTGGATTTATTAAAGAATATTTTTTGCAGGGCCTCTCCAAGGCGTGGATTTATTAAAGAATATTTTTTGCAGGGCCTCTCCAAGGCGTGGATTTATTAAAGAATATTTTTTTTCAAATAACCGTATCTCCGTTCGATGCAATGATTCTCTTTTCAATCGATAACAAATTCAATGCTGCCAATTATTTGAATCTATAACTAATTGCTATTCAATAGCTTATGATTTTTTATCACTAATTGCTATTTTAAAAATCTCTCTCCATTCATTTCAGGTAAGTGGTGGTGCTGGTCTTTTGTCGTCTATCTGTAAATCTTCAAATGGTGGCAATTAAAGGCATTACAATGTAAAGTCGCTGAAATACTTCAGGAAGGAACTGGTCCATAGATCTTGGCCAACAGACACACTCACTCAATCACACTTACACACACACCAATGAGTGGTCAATAAAAAATTAACAAATCGTGTTATTAGCGTCATAACTCCTTTGGTCGTTGGTTGATTCAGCGTGGCAATTAAAATACCGCCACGAACCAACGAATCTCAACGTGTCTTCGTCCGCATCGTCATCGTAGTGGTCGTCAGCGATTAGTTAAACTTCTAATGAAGTGTTACGATCGTTTTGGGCACAGCAAGCAAGCAGCGTAACGCTCACCTCATAAACACAACGGAAACGTAACGAAATCCTCTCATAATTCAAGCGTAAATTATAGACTTCGGGCGGGCATATAACACGAGAGAGATTTTTTCCGCCTATCAAACGATGATGACCAAAGACAGGATGAAAGAAAGGCGGGGAGGAAGTGAGTGAGGTAAGGTATTCGATTTTTAGTGATCAACTATTTTTATAAAGAGGTCTTATGGAAAAAGAAAGAAATCGCTTGGCATTGGTCCACAACTAAATATTAGCAACACGTCAAAGACCCCAAGTCATTGATTTCCTTATCCCAAAATATATATGGAAAAATGCTGTAAATATTTTGCCTTCCTCTCCTCTACTCCTGTTTTTTCTTATTATTTGTCATGATTTATATTTAAACATCAACATCAAAAATCAATAATGCACTGACCATAAATTCAAGGCCAAAATCTAAGATTTTTTCCTGAACACCAGAACTGCCGCTTCTGCTGGAGGAGATGAAGAAGAAGCAGGCATAAAACTTGCATTGTAAAGCATCATAAAAAATGCCATTGCATCAATAATAACAATAATCGTAATATTGAATTGAATAACTAAAAGAAAAACGAGAGGAGAACACAAAGCGAATGCCAAAAGAAGAAAGACACTCATCCGATCGCTAACAAAATAAAAGAAGGGAATCATTTTTATGTAAATATTCGTGAATATATGTGGGGAATTCTTCTTCATCTTCGTTCAATAATAATAATAATCATAAAAATGAAATGTTACCAGAAAACACACATACGAGGGGTGGGTAGGGAATTGAGGTTTTTGGTTTTCAATGAAAAGTATTTTTCTGAAGAAAAGAAGACTCCTTCAGATCATCTGTGACAATAATTCCACTTTTAGTCGTCTACAAAATAAGTTTCTCTTTCTGACTGCTATAGAAGTCCGCTTCTGGTATTTAGTGAAGTAATCCGCACCTAGATCTTCTCAAGAACAAGTCGCCTTCAGGTCTGCATTAAAATAATGGTGTTATCTAGGGAAGCTGAACAAATTTTAAACTTCACAATAAAAAACAGCTTTGACCTTATATAGAAAATATGGAATCTCCCTTCGAACTTCTTTAGAAAAGGGTAGTTAGATTTTCTTTATAAGAAGTCATTTCTTTAGATGAACATTTGATCATCTTTTCAAGAATACTCCCCTTGGTCTTCTACAGAAAAATATCCTCTTTGGATATCCTCTTCTATAAAAAATCTTCGGGTATTCGAAAGAAGAAGGCTATTTTACCACATTCTTGTCTTCTAAAAAAATAAACTGAACTTCTGGCCTTCTGAAGAAGATCACCTTGCGATCTTCTAAAGAAGACCATCTGGGTCTTCTGAAGAAGAATAACATCATGTGGACTTCTAAAAATAAGAGAGGATTTTCAAAAAAGAACACCAAATTAAAATAATACAACCATCTGATATTCTGAAATTAACTTTCGGTCTTCTGGAGAAGATCACCTGATATTATTGTCTTCTGAAAAGGTTGATTATGTTAGGGTCTTTCAAAGAAGAAGATACCCTTGCCCCACTAAAAAAAGAAGGTTAAGACCATCAGCTCTTCAGCTCTTGGAAAGAGGAATTCAACCTTCTTATCTTTAAAAATGAAGGCCACCTTCTAGTCTTTTGAAGATCACCTTCGGTCTTCTGAAGATGAAGACTATCTTCTGGTCTTCCAAAGAAGAATTTAATCATCTTCTATAAAATAATACCAACTGGTCTACTTTGAATCTTCTGAAGAAGAAACCCTCTCTTTAGTCTTCTATAAATATTCCATAAAAGAAGTAGCAAGTTTACAATTTGCTTTTCGTTCTCCGATCCGATAGAAAATATTCTGTCCTTTGATAGGAGTCCTTATTCTCTTCGCTCTCCTGATCTCATATATAGAAAATATTTTACTCTTGAGTTGAATATATTCTGCTCTTTTATAAAATCAAGGATCAAATTCTGCACCTCTCCTGAATTCTGCGTCCATCTCCTGTTTTCTCTGTAATCTGAGTCCACATTCAGTCCTTCTAGAATCTGAGCCCACTGGTGGATACATCTTCCGGATTTCTTTAGAATCCATTTGCCATTATGTATATCTGATTATTGCATAGAAGGTGGCCAAAGGCCATTCTCCGCTTCGATAAAAGAAGACCTTCTGATCTTCCATATTGCATCTTCTTCGTTTGTATAGAAGATCTTCTGCTCTTCTATGGAACCCACTTCTTGAAGGCCTTGGCCCTTCTATAGAAGCTGGGTCCCACCTTCTGATTTTTTAAGAAGCTGGGCCCAATATTCAGCTTCGCTCTAGAAGGATTGCCCATCTTCTGCTTTTTTCCACAAGATCTACTTCAGGGGTTCTAAAATATAGAACCACATCTTTGTCTTCTATAAAATGATACCATTCGGTCTTCGTACAAAAAGGGCATATTTTGATCTTCCAAAGAGTAAAATTGCCTCATGGTCTTTCAATGAAGAAGATCACAAAAATTACCATATATAAAGGGAGGCCAATTTCTCGTCTTCTAAAGAAGGAAATCATTTTTTGAAGAAGTTAGCTTCGCCATATTATAGATCTTCACCTTTTCGATATAAAACCGTCTACCTTTTTATATAAAAAGACCTCATTTTCCATACACAGGGTTCAGTTCTTGTATAGAAGATCTTCAGCTCATCTATAGAACCAGGGTTCAACTGCTGACTTCCTCCTGAATACCATAGGGTATCTTTATCACATTCTGCTATAGAACCCGAGTTCAACTTTTAATATTCTATAGCCATATCTAGATCATGCATAGAAGGTTTGCCCACCACTACCTGCTGTGCTGTTTCTGCTCTTCTAAGTAATCTAGGGGCCAATATTCTACCTCTAGAATAACCTTCTGTTATATTTTTTATCTTTTTCTTGACTCACTTTCTGTTCTATAGAAACTGGGATCAATTTTTGATCTTCTGTCAAAGTTGTGCTACATCCTACTCTTCTCATGAATCGGAGAACACCTTCTGATTGCCTATAAAAACTGGGTACACCTTCTCTTTGTAGCAGTTGGATTACATTATGATACCCTATAGAACCCGAGGTCACCTTATTATATTCTATAGCCATACCTGTCTCATGTATAAACGATGTGACTACATACTGTTCTTCTATGGAATATGGGTCTAGCTCCTGATTTTCTCTAAAATATGGTCCCATTTATAGATTTTCTATATAATTATTCTTTAGGTCACCTTTACCTTTATTCTGGCTCATCTTCTGTTCCTTTATAGAGACTAGGATCAGGTTTTGTTCTTATGTAGAAGTTGATACCAGCTTATGTTCTATGAAACCTGGCCTTACTTCTCATCTTATATAAAAGCCGAATCTGGATCTTGTATATAATCTGTACTCACATTCAGCTCCTCTATAAAATCGAAGTTTATTGTATTATTCTTTTTATTCTGGGCTTGGTTTCTGTGTAAGCTGGACTCAACTTCTGTTCTTCTTTAGAAGCTGACCTCGCCTCCTCTATAAAAGTCTGACACAGCTGTGTATTAGGAACCTGGACATATTATTACTTTATATAGAAGCTATCTCAGGCTATTCTACGTAAGAAGGTCTAGAGTTTTTCTATAGAAGATGACCCCAACTCTGACTCATTTATAGATATTCCATAGAAAGTGGGATTAATTTTTGCTTTCCTATAAAAAGAGGGGTTATCTCGGACTCCTGCTTCGTTATAGCGTATTGGTCCATTTCTTGCTTTTCTGTAGAATATGATTTTCTCAAAAGCTGGGTCGTATCTGGACCTTCTATTAAATATGCTTCCATTTCTTGCTGTTCTATAGAAGGGGTTATCTCTGACATCCTCTATTGAAGATGTTCTCGTATCGGATCTTGTGTATCGGATCTTGTGTAGCGTGATTCATATATGGAAAATGTGCGCACTCACTACTTTTCTGTAGAAAATATGCTTATCTATAGCAAATGAACCCATCTCTTTTCTATAGAAGTTGGAGCGAGCATGTGATTTTGTATTGAAGGTTAATCCATATATGGCTCTTCTTCATATATGGACCCACTTTATGTTTTTCTACAATATTTGAGTCCACATCTTGTTTTTCTTCAGAAGAAGTCCATTCCCTTTTTCTAAACTAAAAAATGGAACTATCTATGAATCTTCGGAATCACCTTCTGCCCTTTGAATTATTGTGGACATATAATCTGCTTACCTAATAAAAATGGATCCACCACCTGCTCTTCTACAGAATAGGGTCCGATAATTCGTGGAAATGGGCTCATATTCTACCTTCTGTTTAATATAAGATGACCCTCTACATTTAATGGAGATGCGTCCACCGTTTTAGTCGATAGCTGAAAATTTCGCTCAACTTTTGATCTAATGACAGGCCCATCTCTGGATTAAATTAAAAAATATGGACCCACCTTTTGATATTCCGTAGTAGATGTGGCTATATTTTGCTCTTCTCTTAAATATTTTCGTTTACTGCCTCTAACATAGATATTGGACCCATCACTGAACCTTCTATAGAAGATGAAATCGTCTATAATCTAGCTTCTGTTAATTAGTCCATCATCTGCCTTTCTATACAATATGATTCGGTACTTCGTGAAAATGAGTCCATATTCTACTCTTCTATCAAAGATAAGCTAACTTGCGTTCGCCGTTATTAGTTGATAGCAACTTCTGATCTTATGACAGACCCATCTCTTGATTGAATAAAAAATATGGACCCACCATATTATACTCGTGTATTTTAAGTATGCTGACCTACTACTTCTAAGGAATATGTTATTCGTCGATAACAAAAAAAAAAAAAAAAAAAAAATCAGTTCAACTTCTGATCCTCGTTGTGACAAATTTCCAAGTGAACCTCGTTTTAAATCGACATCGTTATCTTTGCTTAAAAACGGTCTGTCTCAACAGTCGGCCTCAGCCATGGTCCATTACATCACATCTGTACACAAACGACCATACTCCTCTCTCCCTGCACCCCTCCCCCGGTATCTTCCTTGACTATATGGTACACAGAACAAAGCCTAGTCAACTCTAGGCATTCTATTTCAACAATGGGTTGCATTATTTACCATCAGCAACGACAACAACAAAAACAACGATCACTGTAACATCCCAAACAGCGGAAAAAGGAAAACATAACAACAACGAAGGAAGGTAAATAAAACCGAACGATGGGCTTAAGTGATGTGAAAAACAGCAACAACGGCAAATATTACAAAACGTTTAGAAGCTTACAAAAGCCTCGGTTACACAAAAAAGAAGAGAAAGAGAGTGCAAAATGGAAATGGCCAAGAAGAAGAAAAAAAAACGGCTAAGACACTTCGGTACTTCGGCAACAAGAATCATTGACCATCGAACTCTTAAAGGTTCCTCATTTTGTTGTTGTTGTGCCGTTTGTTTGGCTGCCATTTAAGCCATTGTGTGATATTTGATGAAATGAACCACGTCCAAAAGCTAATGACATGGTGTTGGTCGGTTGCATATGTCCCTCTAGCCCCCTTACAAATGGCAGATGGTGGAAATGCTACTACTACACTGCATCGAAGTGTAAAAAAGTTAAAGCAACAAGGAACGATATGCAGAAGAAGGAAGGAATTTAAGGAAAACACCACAGCAAAATACACCATATGGACCATGGAACAGAAGTTATCTTCGCGAAGATGAAGAAGAGGGAACAACAAAATTGAAAGAGCGTGCACGAGTGTTGAGGGTACGTAATCGCTGTAATGCTGCTGCACACACGGGAAGGATAAACGAACCATGCTCACAACAGAGCGTGCACAGTAGGATGAACAAGTGATTTTTGACACTTCGGATCTTCAGAGCTCTCAGTATGAAAGCTTTACGGCTGTTCTTTTACAAGAAGGATTGCCTACTGGTCTTCTGGAAGATTACTTATAGAAGGTGGTCCCTGGAAGTTTATGAGCTCTTGTCATGCTCTCATTCAGCTCATGCTCTCATTCAGCTCATGCTCTCATTCAGCTCATGCTCTCATTCAGCTCATGCTCTCATTCAGCTCATGCTCTCATTCAGCTATTCTATGAATCATCTTCAGGTCTTCTACAGGAGCCGATCCCTATACTCAGCTTTTCTACAGGAGCCGGTCCCTATACTCATCTCTTCTACATGAGCAGAGGCCCATTTTCAGCTCCTCTATAGAAGTAGGACCCATCTTCAGGTTTTATATATGAGCAGGGTACATCTTCAGATCTCCTATATAAGCTTAGACCCATCTTCAGATCTACTGTAGAAACTGGGCCCTATGGGCTGGGCTCTTATATAAACGCTGGGCCATTCTTCAGTACTTCAATAGAAATTGGGTCTTCTATAGATACTGGTCCAATCTTCAACTCTTCTATAAAAGCTGGACACCATCATCAGTTCTTCCATAAAAGCTGGGCCCCATCTTCAGCTTTTGTGTAGAAGCTGGGCCCACCTTCAGGTCTCCTAAAGAATCTTGGCCTCATGTCCAACTCTTCTACAAGATCTAGGACATATTCTCAATTGTTTTATATAAGCTGGACCCCATATTCAGCCGAGCCCAATATTTAGCTTTTCTATAGAAATTGGGCCGTATATTCGGCTCTTCTATATGAGCTGGGCCCTAGCTTCAGCTCTTCCATAGAAGCTGGGACCCATCTTCAGCTTTTCTATAAAAGCGGGGTCCCATCTTCAGCTTTTCTGTAGAAGCTGGGTCCCGTCTTCAGCTCTTCTATAGAAGCTGGGTCTCAACTTCAGCTCTTCTGTAGAAGCTGGGTCCCATCTTCAGCTCTTCTGTAGAAGCTGGGTCCCATCTTCAGCTCTTCTGTGGAAACTGGGTCCAATCTTCAGCTCTTCTATGGAAATTGGGTCCAACCTTCATCTCTTCTATAGAAGCTGAGTCCAATCTTCACCTCTTCTATAGAAGCTGGGTCCAATCTTCACCTCCTCTATAGAAGCTGGGTCCCATCTTCACCTCTTCTATAGAAGCTGGGTCCCATCTTCACCTCTTCTATAGAAGCTGGGTCCCATCTTCACCGGTTCTATAGAAGCTGGGTCCTATCTTCACCTCATCTATAGAAGCTGGGTCCCATCTTCACCTGTTCTATAGAAGCTGGGTCCCATCTTCACCTGTTCTATAGAAGCTTGGTCCCATCTTCACCTGTTCTATAGAAACTGAGTCCAACATTCAGCTCGTCTATAGAAGTAGCTCTGTCATCCACCCTTAGGTATTCTATAGAAGTAGCTGGGTCTTACACCTTCAGTTATTTTTTAGAAGCTGTGTTCCACCTTCATATGTACTATAAAACATAGTCCCGCCGCCAGTCCACATAAACTGTGTACCAACCTTCAGTTCTTCTATAGAAACTGGCACCGATTTTCTGAAGAGAATTTCCTTCTAAATGGAAAATTACCAATTATGTGGTTCAAAATGTTCTATCCTGAAGCTGTTATTGTAGGATGGCCCATGTTAGGGCTTTAGTCCCACTGTATCCTAGTCTAGATCTTTATCCAGCCATCTTACAACAGAAAAACTTTAAACGCATACACACACCTATCCAATATCCGAACAGGCAACACACTTTGGAACTAGTGATCCAGCCAGCCAACGAACCAAGCATCCAACTAGCTATCCCGCCACTCAGCCACACATCGGAAGTCCAAAAGTATATAAATCTAACAAAGTTTTATAAGAATACTTCATTCGTTAAATAAAATGATCGCTTCGTGCATTGCGAAAAAGAACGACAACAACGATTCGGCAGCAGCACCAGCCGCAACTAAAGTGTGTACCGCGCGCCAATGAATCGTCGTTATCTGCCCGTCTATCTGTCTGTGTTTGTCTGTCTTTCGATCGGTCTCTGTTGTATTCAACATGCTATGGAGTTCGATGCATCCATTCTCCATTCTCTGAAGCTGAAGTTGCATCTGCTGCATAAAAATGCATTCAGATCCAGACAGCAACACACAAAACATCATGGCATTTGGAAGGAGATCTGGCAAAAGGGGTTCGCATGCGCCTGCGCAAGTGTCTCGATTTGCCTTGGCGTGTGTGTGTAGATGTGTGTTTTGGAGTACTTTTACAAACATAATTCTCTTCCTTCCTTTCTTTATTTGTTAAGACTTCCTTTAACTATTTCAAGTTCTTCGATTTGCTAAGGGAAATGCAGTGGAAGTTTCAGGACAGAGGGAGGGGTGCAGAAATCGTCTTAAGGGGGTTTAGCTCAACGTCATCATCATTAACTTTGACTTTGGTTGGCTGGCTGACTGTTTGTTAACTTCGCTGCTGGCTGAGTTAGGTGAATGTATCTGCTCTGTTTGTGTTGTTGCTAATGTTGTTGTAGTTGTTTTTGTACATGTGTGTCTTTGTTGTGTGTTCCTGTATCCACGATCAGCTAAATGTTTATTCTTTCATTTATTTAGAATCATGGGGTTTCTTGTTGTTGTTGCGCCATTAAAAGGCTGTACAAACGATTTGATTCTGCATACGAAGTAGGGAGGTAAGAGAACGACAGGGATGTAGTATTTTTTTCAAAAAGACACTCCATAACAGAGAAACTTTGGGCTGTCTTCTGAGGACCAAATTCTATAGAACCGATGAATGAGGGTCACACCTTCGATAGAAATCTGAGGCAGGGCCCAGCTTCTAAAGAAGGGCTAAAAATGGGATCCATATTCAGCTTTTCCATAGAAGCTGGGCCCATTTTTCCTTCTGTAGGAGCCGGGTCCCATCTTCAGCTCCTCCATAGATGTTGGGCCCTATCTTCAGTTCTTCTACAGAAGCCGGGCCCCATACTCAGCTCTTCTATAGAAGTTGGGCCCTATCTTCAGGTCTTCTACAGACGCCGGGCCCTATACTCAGCTCTTTTATATACGAGCCAGAACACATCTTTAGCTCTTCTATAGATGCAGAGTCCCATCTTCAGAATCTGGGTCCCATCTTCAGCTCTTTTATATAAGCTAGGCCTCATCTTCACCCCTTATATAGAAGCTGGTCCCCATCTTTACCTCTTGTATAGAAGCTGAAGAGCAAAAAATATGACCCAACTTTTATAAAAGAGCTGAACGTGGAGACTCAGCTTCTATTGAACAGCTTTTCTAGAAGAATATATATAAAATATCTGGAAATTGTCTATAGATTAGATGAATGTGGGCACCCATTTTCTATTGAACACTGAAGGTGTTGCAGCAGTAGATCGGATTCTATAGAATATAAGGTCCGGTTCTTTAGAAAGCTCAAAATGTCTGCAGAATACTTTCCGTATTCTTCTATAGAATACCATAGGGAGTATTTTCCTATAAGAGGCTTCTGGGAATTCTATAGATGAGCATTATGTCGGATTCTTGGATAACAGAGCAAGAATCCGAATTCGTATTCTTCAAAAAAAAAAAAAAAAATTGCATACGAAGCTTTGAAGTCTTCTATAGAGTATTAGGACGGCTCTTCTACCAGAAGGTCCGCCTCTTATATAAAATATACTATATAGATGATCGGAAAATATTTTTTCGTTGACGACCAGATCTCCATTCATAGAAGATTAGAAGACCAAATGCTTCTTGTATTGAATACCACAAGATATTCTTCGAAACAAGGTTTTCCACCTTAGAAGACAAGGAGGTCTTCCTCCAGAAGAACAATAGGCAGAAAGGATTTCTTTCATAGAAGACCAGAAGATCTTCTTCCATAGAAGACCAGAAGGTCTTCTTCCATAGAAGACTAGAAGATCTTCGTCCATAGAAGACCAGAAGGTCTTCTTCCATAGAAGACCAGAAGGTCTTCTTCCATAGAAGACCAGAAGGTCTTCTTCAATAGAAGACCAGAAGGTCTTCTTCCATGGCAGACCAGTAGGTCTTCTTCAATAGAAGACCAGAAGGTCTTCTTCTATAGAAGACCAGAAGGTCTTCTTCAATAGAATATCAAGAGGTCCTCCTCTATAGAAAATCAAGAGGTCTTCTTCCATAGAATACCAGAAGGTATTAGTTCATAGAAGACCCGAAGGTTTTCGTCCATAAAAGACCAGGAGGTCTTCTTAATAAAATACCAGTATGTCGTTTCGATAGAAGACCAGAAGGTCTTCTTCCATAGAAGACCAGAAGTTCTTCTTCCATAGAAGTCCAGAAGGCCTTCTCCTATAGAAGATCAGAAGGCATTCATCCATAGAAGGCCTTCTTTACAACACCAGAGAGTCTTCTTCTTTAGAAGGCCAGAAGGTCCTATTTTCTTGGTCTTCTTCCATAGCAGACCAGAAGGTCTACTTCCATAGAACACCAGAAGGCCTTCTCCGATGGAAAACCAAGAGGTCATCTTCCATAGAAGATCCGAAGTCCTTCTTCTTCCACAGAAGACCAGAAGATCTTCTCTAATGAAAGATCGGAAGGCCTTCCTCTATAAGACGTTCTTCTATGGAAAACCAGAGGAAGGTCGTTTTCTGCAGAAACCCAAACGGTCTTATTTTTAATCTAGACCTTCGTATATAGGCCGGCTTGAGGTTTTGTAATGAAAATAGGAATAATTCTTTCTATAGAACACCTCGAGGGCTTCTCGGTTTCTTAGATTGTCTGTAACCATATTGTTTTCTCTTTCTTTCCCCATAGTTCTTAACTACGATTCTGTTCAAGCTTCGCCAAATCTAATTCTTCCTCGATATTTGTTAGATTATTTACGTTGCATTTACCTTCCTTTTTCTTAGCGGCAAAAGTTCCCTCCATCATCAGCATCGTTGCTATTTTTGTGCTCACGTTTTTCCTACGCCTTTGCCTAAAGGGTGAAGATTACCAAAGAGGGCCGCGGTAATAAGAAGTCAACAAACTATTAAATGTTTAGAGGAAACTTAGCTACAATTTTTCCTGCAAGCATTGCCTTCCATCATACTAGCCTCCTCATCTATCCATCGTAATGTATACACCAAGCTAGAGGAGCAACAACCAATCACTTCAACAATTCATTATTGTTTTGAATGTTTTTTTTCTGAAACTTTTATTGGATATTAAAAGAAACTGTTTAGTTCGTTCTTCTCCTTCGTCTTCATCTTTCTCTGCATCTTCTTCATCATTTTGTTTCTCTTTTATAAATCGTGCTTGGTTGGTGGCAGCAGCTGATATTTGTGTGGATTGTATTGTGGCAATAAAGGATGACAATTATGATGATGACGCTACACACAGTTGTTGTTGTTTGATATCCATCCCATGGCAAAATGTTCTTAAGGCTGATGATGATGACGTCGAAGACGGCGACGATGGTGATGATGATGACGCTGTCGATGCCTTTTGGGTTGTGTCTTTTAGCTGTTGCTTCCGTTGTCGTTGAATATTTTGACTACCTTTGGTTGCCGATGAATGATGCGTTTGCCAAATGTCAATTTTTAAATTATTGATGATAGGCAATTGTGCCACTGTTCTTTATGGGTTGAAGTTCCTTTTTGAGACTGGTTTTCAATGTCGTTTTATTTGTTGCCATCAAGGATGAAATATTGGTATTATTATTATTCAATATTAACAGGGGCTTATAATTTTTCTATGGAAGAAATTCATTCGGAATCCTAAATTTACAAATCCAACTAACGTATCCAAATAAAATATGTTATCACTTGATATGTCTTTTAAGTTCAACACGAACCTTCGGAAGGTATAAATATACAATTGTATAGCCTTTAAATATCTATATTTTTGAAAGTTTTATATATTTCGTTGAATATTTTCAAAAATTATTATAAATTCAATTTGTTAGTAAATCGATCTCTTTATTTTCTTTTTCTCTTTCATTTGCAATTCTTTCAATTATCCACACATACACATTGTTCTTTAAATGTGCGGCTTGTTTCTCTTTTACAGAAAAGTCTCCACTTCGATTATGATTTCTCCTCCAAGTGAACTGCTATTTGTTTTCTCCACTGATACCAAAATAAAATAAGAGTACCGAGAAATTGTTTCTTTCGTATTTATTCTTAAGAGAAAAACTGACTAAGAGAATCGATTTTAACAACGGTTTAATGGAATCCTTATTAGGAAATAAATCTGTTATATACGTTTAATAAAAATTGGTGGAATTAAAGCAGAATTTCTTTATAATGTAACATTTGGACCCAAGAATTATGATGTTATACAAGAAATCCTTTGATAGGGAAGTTAGGCTCAGTTGAGGTACTTTTAGAGTTAAGTAAACACTATGTTTGAAAATTTCGACACTCAGACGTGTACAATTTTGTATGTCATTTTAGTTCTGATCTATATTTGTGTGGGGGATACTAAGGTGTTGTCCGATATTCCCTTTCTTCGAAATATTCTCTATTGAAGAAATATTTTAGAGCTTTTCATCGAACATTCTTGTAAAAAAAAATATGACCACATTTTCGAATCGATTTCGATTTTCAGCATTTACGGCCTTCAAAGGCTAGATGACCTCTTCGTATAATAATTTCTATATGACTACTTTCCGTTTAAATTAGTGTTAATTCTTCCGTTTAGATTAGTATTAATACCAGAAGGGCCACAGAAGATATTCATTCATAGATAACCAGAAGATCGTCCATAGAAGACCAGAATGTCTTCTTCCAAAGAAGACCAGAAGGTATGTTCTTATAGAAGACCAGAATGTCTTCTTCCATAGAAGAACAGAATGTCTACTTCCATAGAAGACCAGAAAATCTTCTTCCATTAAATTTTTGTAGAAGAGCAGAAGGTTTTCTTCTATAGAAGACCAGAAGCATGTATTTTTGTGTAGAAGTTCAAAGTCTTCCGTTTAGATTAGTATAAATACCAGAGAGGGTACAGAAGATCTCCATTCATAGAAATCCAGAAGATCATCCATAGAAGTTCAGAAGATCTTCTTCCAAAGTAGACCAGAAGGTCTGCTATTATAGAAGACCAGACCAGAAAGCCTTCTTCCATTGACCAGAAGTTCTTCTTCTACAGAAGATCGGAAGGGCTTTTTTTTTTTTAGAAGACCAGAAGGTTTTCTTCCACAGAAGACCAGAAGCATGTATTTTTCTGTAGAAGTTCAATGTCTTCCGCCATATAAAATCAGAATATATTCATCAAGACCGAATGGTCTTTCATAGAAGACCCGAAGGTCTTCATCCATAGTAGGCGTGATTGGATTCTTCCGTAGAAGGCCAGAAAGTTTTCTTCCATAGAAGACTACAAAGTTTTCTTCCCACAGAAGACCAAATGGTCTTCTTCCATAGAAGACCAAATGGTCTTCTTCCATAGAAGACCAAATGGTCTTCTTCCATAGAAGACCAGAAAAATGCGTTTTTCTATAGAAATTCCAAGTCTTCCGCCATATAAAATCCGAATATATTCTTCCATAGAAGAAAAAAGGTCTTCTTACATAAAAGGCGTAATGGTATTCTTCCTAAGATGACCAAAAGGTTATCTTCCAAAGCAGACTAATAAGTCCTTTTCGATGGCAGACCAGAAGTTTTTCTTCCATAGTAGATCAGGAAGTGTTTGGGGAATGTTGTGAGCGATTTTCATTTGAATTGTATATATTTTTTGGTTTCTCAGAACCAAAAATTTTGGTAGAACCCTTAAAACAGTAACCCTACTTCGATATTTTGAGGATTACAGGCTGTGTTTTTTACATCACCCGTCATTATTGGTATGTTAAAAGTAATATTCCAACCTGAGTGTCTGTAGTTTGGCATTTCGTTTTCTCCTGAAAGACCCGATCGGTTTTAGATATTTTAAATGTCCACCTCATGTCCGCGATGAACATAATGACGTTTTAACTTGTTTTAAATGAGCATTATAGCGGATTTTAGAAAGTACTAGCGCCACAACATAGCTATAACTATATAGCTACTTCTAAGGTCCAATGGAACTTCCTGGTCTAAGAGCTATGTGTTTCAAAGCTTATGATATTTATACCCTACACAACTATGTTGTCAGGGTATTATGGCTTTGTGCAGCCCCAAGAGTTTGTAACGCCGCGAAATATTGGTCCTAGACCAATAGACCTTTAAGTATACCGATCGTCATATCTCGACTAGCTGAGTTGATCTAGACAGGTGTGTCCATCCGTCCGTCCATTATAATTTGTAAACACGATACAGGCCACAGTTATGGACCAATCCTCACGAAATTTTGCATGTAGGATGGTTTCTGCCCAATGAAGACCCCTATTGTTTTTGGTAAAGATCGCTTAATGTTTAGGGGATAAAATGGACCTAATTTTTACATGGAGAAGGGGATTGGGCCAAAGAATAAGAATGCCTGTTTTCACAACGATCGGTCAATATTTAGCAGGTCAAATAGACCCTGACTTTTGTGTGAACAGTGACAAAATTTGTATTCAACGACAACGTCTTTTATTTTCGGTGATGATCAGATAATAATTTTGGGATGAAGTGGACCGAAAACTTGTTTTATGTTTTATTTTCTATTCCATCTATAGGCTACAATTACAAGGCGAACATCACACTACAACCCAGGGTGGACAAGTAATTAGAAGGGCTGTACTGAATATTGGTAATTTTCGGAAAATATGTCAGTGTAAGGAAGTAACGAAGTGCTGTTGGCCTCTAATGGGTGCAACTATTACGAAATATTACCCAGGCTGCGAATAAAAACCCACAGAAATATAGAGTTCTGTGGTAGTTGTGTAGGGTATCGTATGGTCGGCCCCATCCGACTATATTGCTCCGCTCACTACTTTTATTATGGAAAAATATTTGAAATTATTTGTCCACAGTCGGGCTATTTTTTTCGGTTCAGACATGGAGTTCTGTTGAATTGGCAGACTCCGCCGCAGCAATCGGAAATATTAGGTTGGAGAAAAATATGTCCGATTTGGGCCAAATATGCACCGTTTTGTTGTATGATTTGTTGCCATTTTAAAAGTTAACTTCATAATGCCTCTCTCACAGATGTCCTGTAGGCCTATTCTGTAACTTTTTAACAATATTCGATATTGTTTATTTTTACAACAATTGTTTTTGTTTGTTTTGTTGTTTTTACAATAAAAAAGAAATTTAAACAATATCGATAATTGTTTAAAGTTACAGAATAGGCATACTGCTCTCTATTTGCAAAAAACTCTAGTAGTCGATTTTCACAATCCTCCCTAGATACCAATTTTTTTATCATTAAAGAAATTTTGCAATGCAAGAAAAATATGATAATCGCTTGGTGAAAGGTCTGGACTGTATGGCGGATGCATTAAAACTTCCCAACCAAGCTCCCGAAGTTTCTGGTGATTCGCTGTAGATGTGTGTGGCCTAGCGTTATCCTGGTGGAACACAATACCTCTCCCGTTGGCCAATTCTGGCCGTTTCTCTGGTCCATTGCTATCTTAAAACGGTCCACTTGTTGACAGTAGAGATCAGAATTTAGCGTTTGCCCCTATGGAATCAACGCATAACAAATAATAATATCTTTATAGTCCCACCCAATGCATAGCATAACCTTCATGGCCGTTCGTCCTGGTTTGATCACCGTTTGATGTGCTTCACCCGCTTTTTGACCACGATCGTTTTCGCACAAGGTTATCGTATGTGATCCATTTCTCATCTCCTGATACTATCTGTTTACGAAATGATTTTATCTCATTCCGTTTGGCCAAGGCTTCGTAGATTTTTTTCTGTTAATTGTTGTGGCACCCAAACATCGAGCTTTTTTGGTTTAA
Organism: Musca vetustissima; assembly: GCF_032173495.1. NCBI lineage: Eukaryota > Metazoa > Arthropoda > Insecta > Diptera > Muscidae > Musca > Musca vetustissima. Next base: position 161,406 of record NW_026878766.1, on the reverse strand, counting down.
ATCAGTTTTAAGGTCGATTTTTACCTCCTGGGCGATGTTACGACTGCTTACATGCCGGTCAACTTTGATCATTTCTACGATTTTATCGACATTTTCGACGACCAGCCTAATAGATTTATTTTTCCCCAACCTAATATAATGGGGGACCTTCCTTTTAGAATATCAAACAATTTCTGTATAATAGAAGATAATTACGTTGTCATTTCGAAGAAGGAAACAGTTTTCTCTCTTTAAACCCGAATAGCTTGAACTCCTACTCCAGGGGAAAAATGTATGACTATGATTAAAGGGAGATTTTTTTTAAATGATTCTGTAAATAACTTGATTTGTTTCTATATAAAAAATAGGGCTAGATTTTTTCTAACTATATTAGATTATTCGTCATTACCTGAAATAACTTGTTAACATTTTCCTCCCATATTTTCCCACAAATTGTAACATTTTCATTTATTTCCATTTCGATACATCCATTCCATCATTCTCACGATATGCCACGATATTTCCTAATTTGGTTGTTTTGAAATTTCTATGTCCATGATTTCAGCTATTTTTTTCTTTCATTTCTTCATCTAATTTTTGTGTGTAATAATTTCGCCCCATAGAAACTTCGAAGTTCGCAACAATTCAATCGAAATGTAATCCAGTCATCATTGAGTCGTATTGTTGACTGTAATTGATTTGTGGGCGCTTTGTTATTGTTTTGTTTTCAGTTCGTACCAAAAATTGATGTGAAATCTAGTTTTGCAGCACTTTTATGTGGCTCCCAATGAGAGAGTCAGACGCAAAAAATCCAGACTGATAGACAAACAAACAAACAAACCAACAGCAGCACAGACTAATCAAAAATTAGTCTACCCTCATATTGACAATAATCAACTCAAATTTGAAACCGAAGTCGAAGTCAAATGGAATAAACGGATCGATGGATGACTGGATTGGATTCGGATGACGGCCATCAGCTGCAAATGGGACAACGACGGCAGTTTCACATTTGGCCCATTGGCCAAATATGGTCATTTCCTAAATTTAATTGATTTGAAATTGTTTTTTGTTTGTTGTCTTTTGTGGTTTGTTTATTTATTTTTTTTTTTTTTTCATTTCAATTTGTTGATTTGTGGCTGGATTTGCGGGATTGTTTAAAAAATCTTCTTGCCTTTTGATCTCAAGGGGTAAAAGGCGAGTCATTTTTTATGATCCATCGTTTGTTTTGTTGACACATAAAATTGTGATTGCCATTGTTTTTGTAGCTGTGTTCTTCTATCGATCGAAAATACTGTTATTCCAGTTGTTAGTTTGTGACTGAATTGCTGTCAGTTTGTCAGTATGACCGATATTTTGTGTTGTTGTTTTTTGGGAGATTATTAAATATTTTTTGGGGAAGAGAACAGTGGGGAAAATAAAACTCCGCAATATGCCCCGGACCTTAATTTTAAAGGCCCATAATGATACCATGTGGTTTTCTGCAAGAAAATTGAGAATCGCCTCTGGCATTCTATTAGAAATCCCTTCTGAGATTCTATAAGAAGTCACATATAAAAAGACCTCCATAAGTAGAACCGCTGGCCTTTTATGAGGCGATCCTCCGATAACCTATTAGAAATATCTTCTGGCATTCTATTGAAGTATATCCTGGTCTTGCATCTCTGACGTCTTATTATAAGTCCCTTCTACATTATATTTGACATTCTGTTACAAGTCCACTCAGGACTTCTATAAAAATCATTTCTGATCTTCTATTAAAAGCCGTTACTATCCGAAGTCCTTTTGGGCCTACTATAAGAATTCACATCTGGCCTTCTAACAGTAGTCCCTATTGGCCGTCTATAAGAAGTACCTTCTAGACTTCTATATGAAGCTCCTGCTGTCTATCCAGAAGAAACTCATTCTTGGCTACCTTTTTGGTATTCTATCAGAAGTTCCGCTATGGCTTTCAACAGACTTCGTTAGGTTCTCTAAAGTAAATTCCTTCAGACTTTCATTAAAAATTCTCTTCTGGCCTCCTAAAGGAATTCTCTTCTGGCCTTCTATTTAAAGCGCCTTCTGAAATTCTATAGGAAGTAATTTCTGACCTTCTATAACAAGTCCCCACTGTTTTTCTATAAGGTCCTTTCCGACATTCTATATGAAGTATTATCTGGTCATCTGTAAGAAGTATTTTCTGGTCTATAATAAGTCCTGTCAGACATTTTATACTTCTGGCCTTTGTTTAAAAGTCCCTAAAGACCTGCTATATGAAGTCCTTTCAGGCCTTCCATAATAAGTCCCTTCATACCTTCTATAAAAAGTATTTTCAAGAACTCTCTTCTGTCCTTCTATAAGAAGTCCATTCTGTCCTTATATAAGAAGTCCCTTCTGTTCTTTTAGAAGTCTCTTCTGTCCTTCAATAAGGTCCTTTCCGATATTCTATATAAAATATTATCTGGCCTTCTGTAAGAAGTCTTTTCTAGTCTGTAATAAGTTCCTTCTCTTATTTTATAAGATAAGAAGTCCCTCTGGGCTTCTACAGTCTTCTATAGGAAGTTCCTTCTGGCCTTCTATAAGAAATCCATTCTGGCCTTCTATAAGAAGTCCCTTCAGGCCTTCTATAAGAAGTCCCTTCAGGCCTTCTATAAGAAGTCCCTTCAGACCTTCTATAAGAAGTCCCTTCAGGCCTTCTATAAGAAGTCCCTTCAGGCCTTCTATAAGAAGTCCCTTCAGGCCTTCTATAAGAAGCCCCTTCAGGCCTTCAATAAGAAGCCCCTTCAGGCCTTCAATAAGAAGTCCCTTCAGGCCTTCAATAAGAAGTCCCTTCAGGCCTTCTATAAGAAGTCCCTTCAGGCCTTCTATAAGAAGCCCCTCTTGGCCTTCTATAAGAAGTCCCTTCTGGCGCTCTATAAAAAGTCCCTTTTGACCTTCTATAATGGGTCCCTTCTGGCCTTCTATAAGAATTCCCGTCTGGCCTCTTTAAGAAGTTACTTGTGGCCTTCTATAAGAATTTCCTTCTGTCCTTCTGTATAAAGTCCCATCTAGCCTTCTATAAGAAGCCCCTTCTGACCTCCTATAATAAATCTCTTATGGATGTCTGTAAGAATTCCCTTCTGGTCTTCTGTAAGAATTCCCTTCTGACCTTCTATAAGAAGCTCCTTCCGGCTTTCTATAAGAAGTCCCTTCTATAAGAAGTCCCTTCTATAAGAAGACCTATCTGGCATTTTATAAGAAGTCCCTTCAGGCCTTTTATGAGAAGTCCCTTCTGGCAATCTATAAGAAGACCCTTCAGAAGTCCCTTCTACCCTCTACAAGAAGCCCCCTCTGGTTTTCTATAATTAGTCCCTTCTACCCTCTACAAGAAGCCCCTTCTGGTTTTCTATAATAAGTCCCTTTTGGTATTCTATATGAAGTCCCTTCCAGTCTTCTATTAGAATTCCCTCGTGGGAATTCTTTCTGACCATCTGTAAGAAGCCCCTTCTGACCTTCTATAGGAAGCATCTACTGTCGTCTCTAAGAAACCCTTCCAGGCCTTCAATAACATTTTTTTGGGTATCTAAAAAATCCTCCACTGTGTTGAATGTCCTTCTATATGAAGTCTCTTCTGTTCTTCTATAATAATTCCCCTTCAGGCCTTCTATAAGAAGTCCCTTCTGCACTCCCATATGAACTCTCTTCAGCCCTTCTACATGAAGTCCCTTCAGACTTTCTATAAGAAATCCATTCTGGCCTTTTATATGAAAACCCTTCTGGCTTTCTATAAGAAGTCTCTTCTGGCCTTCTATAAGAAGTCCTTTCCGGCCTTCTATAAGAAGACCCATTTGGGCTTCTATAAGAAGTCCCTTCTGGTCTTCTATAAGGAGTCCCTTCTGGCCTTCTATAAGAAGTCCCTTTTTGCCCTTCTATAAGAAGTCCCTTCTTGGCCTTCTATAAGAAGTCCCCTTTTGGCCTTCTATAAGAAGTCTATTCTGGCCTTTTATATGAAAACCCTTCTGGCCTTCTATAAGAAGTCCTTTCCGGCCTTCTATAAGTAGACCCATTAGGTTTCTATAAGAAGTCCCTTCTGGCCTTCTAGAAGAAATTTCTGCATGCCATCTATAAGAAGTCCCTACTGGCCTTCTATAAGAAATCTCTTCTGGCTTTCTATAAGAATTCTATCCTTTTATAAGAGGTTCCTCAGGCCTTCAATATGAAAATCTTCTGTGCTTCTATTAGAAATCCCTTCTGATCTGGTATGAGACGTCTCTTCTGATCTTCTATAAGAGGTCCTTTTTTGTTTTCTATAAGGAGTCCTTTCAGACCTTCTATAAGAAGTTCCTTCGGACTTTCATATGACGTTCTCTTCTATGAAACCCTTTTAGGCCTTCAATAATTTTTGGGTATCTAAAAAAACCTCCACTGTACCTAATCCCAGTTGATTTTGTAACTATCCCCCTCTCTAATATCGATCTACTCTACCAACCATCTGTCCAGTAGTTCAATCGTTTGTCTTACAGTTTTCGGGGTGTCAATCTACATTTTGACAGTCCGATTTAAAGTCAAGCATTTTTAATGCTCATGTTCCTTCACTCCGGGTCCATGATGTCGTCGTCACTGGTCGGTTGTTTGACATTTTGGCGTGCTGTCGTCTTTGTTTCCACTTTTATGTCATGTTTTCTTCTAATCATTTGTAAAGATTTCAATTGTCTCATTTGCTGTTGTCGTTGTTGTAGCAGTTATGTGGAAACTTATTGTTGTTGTTGTTGTAATATTTCTTTAAACTCAGCTTAGGAACTTAAATTGTCATTTGGCTGTTGTTGTTTGTTGAGGTCCATGTCATGCGATTAGGCACCATGTCAACATGGTTCACGAACATTTGTTAAAGAGTTTGGAGCTACATGAGGTTGGGGCTAATTCTCTTTTGTGGATCTTACGGTAAAGGCTTCGAATTTTAAAGAAATAATAAAAGATCAGAAATTTGACCATCCATAATAGATTTCCGATTGATATGTTCGACTATAGACATTCTAGTATCGACAGTTGAGTTCTTTTGGGCATCTACCCTCATTCGAATCGCAATTGAAATGGAGCAACTTGACCGATGTCGCTGCTGTAATTTCGATTTAGCATCCATTCCAACCTGCTAGCTGTTAATGTAGAAGAAGTTTTGGGTATTGGAAATTTTTTTGAAATTTGACCTCATAGGATAGCCTCATATTTCTGTAGCTCCCCTTAAAGTCTTTACAACTGACCGTGTTGTTTCTGCCTAAATCTTGAAATACGAAACTTTGTCATTTTCATTTGATTTCATTCGATTCAAATCCAAAGTTTTCAATACAATTATTTGTCAGCCTCTGTACAGCTGTAATTTTGAGCAGATCCATCCCCTACCCTTCTCGTACTAACGATTTTTGTTGTAGATTTTGTCTTCTAATTATATTTCCACTAAGCGTGCGAAGCTATGTATGTGTGTGTGCTTGAGTTCATGTACTTCGACATAATTACCTTTTTCTCGTTTAGATCTAATGTCTGTCCATCCCCCTGTCCCCACTGTGTATGCCTTTGAACATACAAACCTATTCAGTTGTCGTCCACTGGCTTAACTCGTGCAAGACAGACAATTATTTTCAATGTTTGTTTTCCAAAGCCTACTTCCAGACTGACACAATGGCATTGCTTATTTTTCCTGGAGGGGAACACTTCTTTCTGGGTCCATTTATCTTTTTCGATTCACCCATTGTGTCATTGGTTCGTTCAGTCAGTCAATTGTCTGTCAGTCATTAAATTGTTTGTTTGTTACTTTGTATGTCTGTCTGTCTGTTTTTCAGGCTTTCATTAAATGGGTTCATGAAGTCTAAAGAAGAAGAAGAAGAAATAGAGAAACTAAAAAAATTGAAATCTATTTCATATTTAGCATATTGAATGTATGTAGTTCGACGATTTCGACGAATTTTTTTGATTTATTGTCATCAAAATTGTTTACTTAGAAATTAATTATAATAGAAGGTGACTTCTTATAGAAGGCTTGAGGGAACTTTCTATAAAAGGCGAGAGAGAACTTCCATTTATAATTACCAGAATGAATTTTAGGAGATCGGAAGCCATTTCGTAAGAAGGCTGGAGGTGCAGAACTCTAGACCTTTGTTATTATAGTAGGAGGCCAGAAAAATAGACTATAGGAGGGCAGATGGAATGAAGAAGAGACTTCATATATAAGGCAAAGAGAGAGAAAGAGACAGAGTGAAGGCCTCAAGTAATATAGGTCTGAAGGAAGTTCAGAAGGTATTCCTTTATATGCCCACAAGTGAATTCTTATAGAAGGCCAGAACGGATTTTCTTACAGCCAGAAGGGACTTCTTATAGAAGAACAGAAGGGATTTCTTATAGAAGGTCAAAAGGGACTTCTTATAGAAAGCCAGGAGGGACTTCCTATAGAAGGCCAGAAGGGACTTCATATAGAGGGCCAGAAAGGACTTCTCATAGAAGGCTAGAAGGGTCTTCTTATAGTAGGCCAGAAGAGACTTCTTGTAGGAAGCCAGGAGTGTTTTTTTCTAGAAGGCAAGAAGGGACTTCTTATAGGACTTCCTTTAGAATACCAGAAGGCATTATAGGAAACCAGAGTGTTTTTTTTATAGAAAGCTTGAAGGAACTTCTTATAGAAGACCACAAGGGACTTCTTAAATGGGGCTAAAAGGCACTTCTTGATGGAGGCTACATGAAACTTCTTAAAGGAGACCAGATGGGACTTCTTATAGAAGGTCGGAAGAGACTTCTTATAGAAGGCCAGAAGGGACTTCTTATAGAAGGTCGGAAGAGACTTCTTATAGAAGGCCAGAAGGGACTTCTTATAGAAAGCCAGAAGTGACTTCTTATAGAAGGCCAGAAGGTACTTCTTATAGATGGCCAGAAGAGACTACTTATAGAAGGTCAGAAGAGACTTCTTGTAGGAAGCCAGAAGTGATTTCTTATAGAAGAACAAAAGGGATTTCTTATAGAAGGTCAAAAGGGACTTCTTATAGAAAGCCAGGAGGGACTTCCTATAGAAGGCAGGAGGGACTTCTTATAGGAGGCCAGAAGGGACTTCTTATAGAAAAACAGAAGGGATTTCTTATAGAAGTTCAGAAGGGACTTCTTATAGAAGGTCGAAAGGGACTTCTTATAGAAGGCCAGACGAGACTTCATATAGAGGGCCAGAGAGGACTTCTTATAGAAGGCTAGAAGGGACTTCTTACAGTAGGCCAGAGGAGACTTCTTGTAGGAAGCCAGAAGTGATTTTTTCTAGAAGGCAAGAAGGGACTTCTTATAGAAGGTCGAAGAGACTTCTTATAGAAGGCCAGAAGGGACTTCTTATAAAAGTGATTTTTTCTAGAAGGCCAGAAGGGACTTCTTATAGGAAGCCAGGAGGAACTTCTTATAGAAGGCCAAAAGGGACATCTTATAGAAGGGCACAAGGGACTTCTTATAGAAGTCCTGAAGTGATTTTTTCTAGAAGGCCAGAAGGGACTTCTTATAGGAAGCCAGGAGGAACTTCTTATAGAAGACCAGAAGGGACTTCTTATAGAAGGGCAGAAGGGACTTCTTATGGAAGGGCAGAAGGAAATTCTTATAGAAGGACAGAAAGGACTTCTTATAGAAGCCAATTAAGGACTTATTATATAAGGCCAGAAGGGCCTCCTTATAGAAGGCCAAAAAGGACTTATAGAATGGACTCCTTATAGGAGGCAAGAAGAGATTTTTTATAGAAGGCTAGAGGGACTTTTTATAGAAAATCACAAGGGACTCCTTATAGAAGGCCAGAAGGGACTTCTTATAGAGGGTAGAAGGGGCTTCTTTAACAAGGCTTTAATACTAGAGGGGACTTCTAATAGAAGACCAAAAGTAATTTGAAGGTATTTTTCGGCTGTATATAAAACCCATCCAGACTTCGATTTTGTATGATAAGATTTCTAACTGCCTACAACAATGCTAGCATTATAGACTTGTCAAAATATCATTTTTGGATTGTGTTACTAATATTCAAATCAAACGCCCCTGAAGGCAACATAACTTCACACCTAATAACTTCATTCGAAAAAAATATTACAATAAAAAAATTCAACAAAACAATTCCAAATTCCCCAAGCGATATGTCAAACAAAATATGTATCTGCAGCATACATGTGCTCCTAGAGGTCTATCCCACTGTGAAATCTAATAAAAATTACAATTTAAATACGGCGCAACCACTGAAATAAATGTCCATGTTCAGACATATATAGACATGCAGCATAACAGAAATATTGACAAACATAGACGGACAATCAGACAGTTAGTCTATGTCCGAATATAAAAACGAGAATAAATAAAATTCAATTAATGTCAATAAAACCATCGCCAAATGACGTTAACAAAACAAAACTCCAACGCAAAACTACTTTTAAATCACCCACCCTCACCATTAAGAAGAGGGATTGGGAGGAACTGGATCTGGATCAACAACAGACCGGGGAGGTGTGGTGTGGGTGGTGACATTAGCTGTTCAATGTAAAAGAAAAAGAAAAAACAGGAAAACCTAAAGAATGCAACAAGAAAATATCAACCAGTATTTTAGAAATACAAAAAAAGAATTCAAGCATACATGCGATTTAAATTGTAACACATTTGCCGTTGTTGTGGAAGAGTGGACTAAGTCGGAAATGTGTCATAATGAGGAAAAGGTCAAAAAGAATTCATTTGGAATTTCATTAGAAAACCTTTCATAGAAAACCTTTCCCAGAGGACTAGAAGAAGGGAGTCTTCTTATAGAAGGGCACAGGAGATTTTTTTAGAGTACCAGGTGGGTCTTCTTATAAAAGGGTAATATGTATTTCAAATCGAAGGCCTGAAGAGATTTCTTATAGAAGGTCAGAAGGGACTTCTTATAGAAGGAAAATGTAACTTCATATAGAAGACCAAAATATTCAAGTACTAGGCCCAGATGTGAATTCTAATTAAAAATTTGGATGAACATTTTATATAAGGAACGTTTCATATAGAAAGCTAGGGGAAATTCTTCTGGCTTCATAAGGATGGGCAGGAGGAACGTCTTATATTGGGTCAGAACGCACTTCTTATTGAAGACCACAAGGAAATTCTTATTCAGAAAGAACTTCTTATAAAAAAGATGGTCTGTCTTCTTATAGAATGCCAGGACGCACTTCTAATATAATGCCAGAGTGGTAGGACAGAAATTACTTCTTAGGGAGGTCAGAGCGGACACAGAATGGTAAGCTAAGAAGGATTTATTGCAGAAGGTCTCACGGAGACCAAGAAAATTGTTGTAGAAGAGCAGAAGTGGGTTCATATGGATTGTCTGATAGAACTGCTTATAGAAGGCCAAAAAGAATTTGTATAGACCTGCAAGGCCAGAAGGACTTCATTTTGGAGTCCAGAATGGACTTATTATAGAATGCCAGAGCGTACTTCTTAGAAGGCCAGAATGAACTTCCTATGGAAGGACAGAAATGACTTCTAACCGAAGTCCAGAAATGCCCAGAGTGGTAGGCTAATAAGTATTTATTATACAAGACCTCAATGTATTCCCATAGGAGACCAGAATAATTCTTATAGAAGATCAGACATTTCTTTATAGGGAGTTTATAGAAGATCGAATTTTTATAGACCTATAGTGGGGAATTCTTATAGAAGTCTAGAAGTAACGTGTTGTAGAATGCCAGAATCAACTTCTTATTGAAGGCCAGGCCAAACTTATTATAGAATGCCAGAACGTACTTCTTATAGAAGGCCAGAAATAACTTTTTATGGAAGGGCGGAAAGGCCCAGAATGGTAGGTTAGAAAGGGTTTATTATGTTCTCAGATGTGAATTCATATTAGAGATCAAAATTAAGTTTTTATAGAAGACCTGATGGACTTCTAATCGAATCCCAAAAAGGACTTCTCTAGAGGAAAAATGTTCTTTTAGAAAGATCTGCTAATAGAAGGATCATCATTCAGAAGGACTTTAAATTTTTATACAAGGTGAGTTTAGACGGTATTTCTTATAGATAGGCAATGGGAACTTCTTACCCAAGGACAGTCCGAACACCTTATAGAAAACCAGAATGGATTTTCAATAGAATTTGAAAAGGAAGTTCTTTTTAAATGTCAGAATGTTCGTCTCATATAGGACCATACAAAACCTGGAGGTCGCTTATAGGAGGTCTTTCAATTGAACGTCAAAAAGTATTCGCGTAGAATAGATGTGAAGTCATTCCTTCCCATTAAAAAAACAGAAAGTCTTGTTACTAATAGCTCAAAGAAGACCAGAAGGTCGACTCATAGCGACTCCATCTCTCATAGAATACAAGTAAGTCTTCTAAATGATGACTAGAATGTCTAGTCATAGAAGAGCCAAAGGTGTTTTCATAGAAGACCAGAAAGTCTTCCCATAAGTGTGAAGGTATTCTCTTAAAAGGCCAGAAGATCTTCTTACAAAAGTTCTGAAGGGTTTCTCTTAGAAGTCATAAAATGCTTCTCATAGAAGTCCTGAAGGTTTTCTCTTAGAAGTCTAGACTCTAGAGGGTCTCCCTTGAGGACCAAATGGTTATCCCTAAAGACTTTGTATCTTCAAGACAATATAGGTGGCCTTAATACAGAATATCAGAAGGCCTTCCCATGGACGACCATCGATTTTCTCAAAGAAAACCAGAAGGTATTCTCATAGTGAATGAGAAATCCTCCCATAGAACCAGTATATCTACAAAATGATATCCTTATTGAATGTGAAAGTGATATAAGACTGGAAGGGGTTCGTAGAGAAGATCAGAATGGGCTCTAATAGAACGCCAGAAGAAACCTCTAATAGAAATCCAGAGGGTAGAAGATCCTAGAAATGGGAATGGTGTTCTTAAAGGATGCTAATAAAAGGCCAGACGAGACTTGGAGAGAGAGACATTTCTTGGAGAAGGACAGGGGACTTCTAATATAAATTCTTAAAGTACTTTTAAACAGATGACGGAAGATTTCTTATAGAAGGTCCGAATGGACTTCTTATAGAATATCGAAGGGAACTCATTATAGAAGCCCAAAATGGACTCAAAGCAAAAAAAAAAAACAATTTTTAAAAAATGACATGGTGGTCTTCTTATATAAGGTCAAAATGAATTCCCTATAAAGGACCCGAAGTCATCATGTTATATGTCCCGAATTGAATCCCTATAGAAGGCTAAAAGTGACGTATTATAGAAGATCAGATAAACTTGTATTAGGAGGCCTAAGAAACTCCCTATAGATGTTCAGAAGTGGTTCCTTATAAATGAATCTCTAACAGAGTTGTCTTCTATCTACAAAAGAAATCCTAATGTGACTACTTTCCGACAGGTTTAAGAGAATTCTTATAGGTTAAAAGCGACTTCTACTTAAAGCCCAGAGGACCTTAAGGTAATTCTTAACATATTTGTAGACCTAGAATTATTGTAATAGATCAGCTGAATGTTAAAGAAGACCCAAATATATTTTTATAGATATAGCAGACTAATAGAACTTCCTATAAATTGCTAGAAGTATTCTCACAACTTGGAGCAGGGGTATTTTCGTAGAAAACCAAAAGGGATTACCGGATTCGGAAGTCTTCTCATAGAGGACCAGACATCTTCGCACGTCATCTTCCCATAACTGTTTAGAAGAATGTTGTTTTTTTTTTTTTTTTTTTTTTGAAGATGAAATTGTCTTCTAGATCTCGGTTTACAATTACCGTTACTGGCATGGTAAATACAGTCATTATCCTCATTGTCAAAATCTTCGTGAACAGTTATTATGACAGTTTAATTTAGTTCACCAACATTCTGACAACTTTGTTTTTTTAGTGTGAAAGACAAGCATATTGGATACCATGCATCCTAGGTTGAAATAACCTTCCATTCCGTGTATGTGAGTTCTACAATGTTGCCACAAAAAAAGGGTTCAAATATCAAACGATGCTCTCTCCTTTCCTGTGGATGAAGCTTCTATCTCCTTAATACACACATACATGCATATGTATATAAAACATTTACAATACATATGTATTAGGCAAAGCCATAGAAACATATGTTTTATATATATAATACATATGTAAAAACATTATATACACATACATACACCTTTGTACAAATACTCTCTTGAACATTTTGTTCAATAGACGAAAATGATAAAAAAAACTTGGAAGACTTCGTCTACCATTTCACCAGAGGATCAATGCTGTGTCTGTTATATTTTCTTCATTTTGTTAAGGCTTGCTGCTGTGTTAGTTGTTTCTGTTTCTGTTTTTGAGTTTGTGTTTTTTTTTTGCCTGACAGCCGCTCGTGCCTTTTACAAAACTCGACATAGAAAAATCGTGAGTTGATCTGGCAGCAGCAATAATGGCAGCGTCAACGACATTAGCAGCAGCAACAACAGCCAACATTCATCGATCGACAGCATCCAACATCACGAGACTGAGGCCAACAACCAGCAGCTACCTTCCAACCAGCCAACCTAGCTGTTCAGTTATCTTGCCTAACAACAAACAATGTATTTTTTCAAAAGTACTTTAGAATAAGTACCCTGTGGTAGAGGTGGTTGTGCTGCTGTTGTTGCTTTTATTGTCGCTGATGCAAGCTTACAGTAAGTACACTTACCAAAAAACGTTTTGGTTTTGTACTGATCTATTTTGTACACTCAACGAGAAATTGCGCAATTTTTGTAGCAATTTTTATTGTCGATAGCAGGGATGATCCGTGTGACGAATTTGTATGTTTTCGACGGTCAAAAAGGGGTAAACGTCATATATACGTCATGTATAAAATGTAATAATTGTAGAAAATGTAATTTACATATGCAGTTGTTTTCAAGAATATATTATGTATAATACTGGGTTGCGTAGGGGATGATAGATACCAAGCAAAGGCTCTGATTGGCTTTAACATGACGAAGTCCAGGCTTATCTTGGTCGCTCTTTCATCTCAATTGTGGACACTGACCTCCCCGCGGTGTCACCTGGGGTAGATATTTTCATCACCCGTTGAAATAATGAGCTGATATGTGCCGCGAGTTCACCCATAAAAACTATAAAAAATGAGTTCGGGCTCGGAAAACCCCTCCTACTATGAATAAGCAACGAAGAAGAAAATTAACCCCCCCTAAACGTACAAAGGACCACGATCTGCGAATCTGCACTTGGAATGTTCGTACGTTGTACACAACAAGCGCAATTTTTCGCTTTGGTGGATGTACTCAAGAAGTACAAATCCGATTTTATTGACTTACAGGAAATACGATGGAAAGGGACAGGCGTAGGTAAATCAGACGATTACGCCCTGTATTATTATAGCTGCCATGAAACCAGACATTAATTTGGCTGCGGATTTATGGTTAATACGAGAATAAAATACCTCGTCTCCAGATTTACTCCAGTAGATGAGCGAATTTCTAAAATTCGAATAAAAGCGAAGCTCTTCTACATCAGTCTTATTTGCTCCCAAGCTCCGAAGGAAGACGAGGATGACAGACCAAAGACCGCTGCCCTGGGCATGACATTAAAATTAATGCAAAAATCGGAGGAAAATATTTTTGGTCACACCGTCGGAAAATTCAGCCTCCATGAAGAAACATCCGACAACGGTATGAGGTTGACAGACTCCGCGGAAGCAAAATACATGGTAATTAGCAGCACCAGATTACGAGAAGCAAATATCGATTCATACCATTACCTTGTGGCAGCTAATGTAACACGGAAACTCGACGTCGAAAAGCTGCAAACACAACAAATATCAGAAGCCTACTGGTAAACAATTACCCACTCTCTACAAACTGCAGCAAAAGACCACCACCAAGAAACACAATGGCAAAAAAAAATGCCCACTCCTTGCAAACTGCAGCAAAATCAACACTTGGGTACCAATGACCACGATCAGGAGAGTCGTGATGCTACTGATGTGAAAAACGCAATTCGATGGAGAATTATCGGGAACAAAGGAGAGAGGCAAAACATATTTTCAAAAAATAGAAGAAAGATCAAGAAAAACGTGAGTGTGAGAAAATCGAGAGTCAGAATGAAATCCAGAAATTTTACCAACGAGGAAAACACCAAACCGGAGGCCTGGTGACAGATACAGACAGCGTGTTGAGGAAAAAATCCTGGTGACAGATACATACAACGTGTTGAGGATCTGGTAGGAGCATTTTGAACCAATAAAAAATGACGGTATAGACCACTTAGCCAATTAATCGGTTGAAGAAAAGTGAATTAGCTGGTGTCGATGATTACCAGCCAGATCTATTCTATTTGTACAATTTGGCTAGAGGAATACATAACCATCCTGTGTCCCGTGTACAAAAAAGGAGACAAGACTATATGTGCCAACTATAGAGGAATAAGTCTCTTTTCCGCCCCGCGTGCTGTGTGAACGACTGAAGCCAATGGTCAATGACATAATTGGACCATACCAATGCGGCTTCAGTGCTGGCAAATCCACCATTGACCAGATGTTCACTCTGCGCCAGATCCTGGAAAACACCCACGAAAAACATATCGACACATTCCACCTATTCGTCGACTATAAACCCGCTTTCGACAGTCCTATCCGTTTAGAGGTATTTAAAGCCATGATTGCGTTCGGTATTTCTGCGAAAGTAATTCGGCTATGCAAGATAACTTTAAGTGGCACAAGATCAGCAGTAAAATGCGGAAAGGACCTATCGGAGTTCTTCAATACCGAACAAGGATTCAGACAAGGTGACAGTTTGTCGTGAGACCTGTTTAACATCCTGCTGGAAAAAGTAATACGAAATGTGAACAAAAATGGCACTCTGTACACCAAACAGCAAATGTGACTCGCCTTCACCGACGAAATCGACATAATTGGTCGAACATTGCGAGCGGTAACAGCCACCTTTGGAAGGAATTGAGGAGGAGTCTGTCAAAGTGAGACTGAAATTCGGAAAAGGATAGTGTTGATCAATAGATGGTCTGAGTAAGTAACTCAAAAGCAAGGCCTCCTCTCGCCAGACATAATTCACACTCTACAGGACCCTGATAGTACCCTTGCTGTTGTATAGATCCGAAGCATAGGTTCTTGCTCAAGCAGATGAGGCAGCTCTTGTTGTGTTTACGAGAAAAATTATCCGAAAGATCCAAGGGCCGATCTGCGTCGACGGTATTTATCGTCGTCAAATGAACCATGAGCTATACCATCTATTCTCGGAAATCGACATAGTCAAACAGATCGAGCTGCAACAACGATTACGTTGGCTGGGTCATGTTGTCTGAATGTATGAGGATTTCCCTACTCAAATGGCATATAAAAGCGAGCCAAGTGATGGTTCACGCAGAAGGGGAAGGCCATGAAAGATCAATTAGAAGAAAATTGTCGGAAAATGGCCTTTCAAATTGGATGAGATATGCACAAGACCGACGCGATTGGAAATCTTTTTTTTTAACTCGATGTTTCGACATAGTTCTATATAAAGGTACCGACATTTTGAGACTTTTAGCTGCGATTTCCAACCGTAAAGCCTGTAATTTGGCATTTCGATGTTTTCAACTCTGACATAAGCAGAATTGTGCAGCATTATAAGTCCACACTTTGACATACTCGTGGCTTAAGTTTTTTTAGTGCATACGGAGATCCCGCTTATTTTTTTATTTTCCAACCTTATTGTCTGTAATTTGGTATTTAATTTCCTAAGAGACATATTGTCTTCAGATAAAAGTCCCGATTTTTTAATGGTACTATGAAATTCCAAATATCTTAGTCCCAGTATTAACCCACCTGTCGAGTTTCAAGATCCTTTCTACAATTCTTTCTTCTGAGGTTATTAGTCATCCTATACAATTAACAGGCATTTTATTTCGAGTGTAAAAAGTTCAATTCATTTCAACTGAAGCCTTCTTTTATATTTAACTTTTTTCGGTTACTTTATTTTTGTGCTCGATTTTTGTGTTTTTTTTTCTCTTCGATTCGACTATTCTGTTTTCAGCTTAATCGGTGGTTTGGTGGCTGCCTTTACTGCTGGTGTTGTTATGGCAGTTTGCCGTTTTTTGGAGGGATTTGTTGTTGCCGACTGCCTTTTTTGCTCCTGCTGTTTGATGGTTCTTTTTTTTTTCGTCTTCCTACTGCTGCTGCTGTTATTTTTGGACAAAACTGGTTTTTGAGATTTTCGTCGATGTCGTCGTATAACCAAACCACCAGCCACTATTTTTTGCGTTCAAAGTTTTCTTCGTTTTGATGTAAATAAATTAAAGAACCCCGAAATACGTAGAAAGAAAACAAGAAGAAGAAATAAAAAAATAAAAAGAGCAACAACAACAGTCTAAACAAACTATAAAAGCAAACGAAAATAACAACAATTGCAGCCTGTCTTAGCCGCCACCACCAACACTAAGGCCATGGAGGAACCTACAATAAAAGCCATTAGGAAGGAGGCTTCAAATCTCAAATGTGTTGTGCAAAAAATATTGAAACTTTTCAGATAGATGCTGGTGAGCAGAGAGGAGCATCATCACGGAGATGCTGTTTGTTGTTGTCTGTTTTAGTACAGCGTTGGTGTTTAGATAGGTAACTTTCTTGCAGAGTTTAGTGTTGTTGGATTTATTCTACATTCATCATCATCACCCTCTTTCGCATGAGCAGCATCATGGACCTCATGATGGTGTCACCGTTCAGCTTGGTTGACTGAGAGAGTACAGTGATGTTGGTCATTATGTTGACCAGCTATTTTTGTTGTTGGTTTGTTCTTTTGGTTTGCTTTTATTGCCTGTTTGCCGATCACTTTTGCCAGGCCTCTCTTTCACCTTCTAAGTACAGCTTTTTTAGGTTTTATTGTTGCCGTTGTTTGTTGTTATTTTTTCTGTTCTTAATATTTTTTGATGATTTGATTGTTTACTTTTTTCGACATTTGCCGCTTCTGTCATTCTGTTTTGTTGCTGTTGTTAGTGTTGCTGTTTTTTTGGCCCTGTCATCTTGGTAGGTTCTGCCAGTTTGTTACTGTATTTCTCCACTCGACTTTGACCGTTTTTTCTCGATTCGTTCGTTCCTTCCACCTTCCACCTTCTTCTTCTTGTTTCAATTTGAAATTGTTAGTTTGTTACTCTTTGAGCTTTGTTTTGGGCTTCTTTTTTGTTTTGATAGCCATCGTATGGTTTTTTTTTGTAGTCAAAATAGGTACAGTGGTGTGGGTGTTTGTGCGGAATTTATTTTTATTAAACAGAACTTCTTCTAGAGGAATACTAGAAGATTTTTTTCATATATCCTGATATTCCAAATAACCTTCTGATTGATTCGCTGTAGACATAACTTCCAGTGATATTCTATAGAGAATATGTTGTGGAGGTATTTTGTAAATAGAAGAACGTCTCGAAGCCTCCAAAACACCAACAGAAAATATAATTTTATTTTGAATATTTATATCCTAAGCCTTATGGCTAATGAGGGTTATACGTTTTGATACGTTAAAATGTGCCTCATCGAAATATTGTCTGGCTGGTGCGCTCGATAACTCTCCAAAGGAGTAACCGATTTTACCCAATCTTTGAACATCGTAAAATTTCTTCCAAACTTAGTTCAAGTTCGATGATGGGAAGATCAAGTCTGAAGATATCACCCCTTGGTCCATTCCTTCAGGTATCTGCCACACAAAATGGTCAAAATGGTGTTAATATAATAACTATCACTGTCAAATTTTGAAAGATGGTACTTTTCAGCCCACTGGATGGGACTTATCAGGGTCAGAATTTTGAAAACTTCTAAATCTCATCGAAACTTTGCACAACGTAATATTTATTTTTGTGTACATAGATTATGTCCGAAGATGAGAACCGTCGGCCTACTCCCTCTGGTACCTCACAAACAGTGTCAAAATTTGTTTAATTTGTTATTCCAATATATCAAGCGAATTGAATTCCTAATTTTGTCCAGAATTTGGAAATTGTAATATTTTACCAAACCTAGATCAAGAAGCCATCGAACCATTAGTACCTCCCAAAAAAGATATTAAACCTTCGTGTTATTTCATAGTGGGTATATATCTGTCGACAACACCGACTGACACTTGTTTACTTGTTTTGCATAGAAGTTCTTCTCGAAGCCCCTAAAGACCAACAGAATATAGAATTTTATCTAGAATTTTTATAAACAAAGGTAGATGCTTTTTAGGGCTAGACTTCTTTGAAAACAAATCATATCGGGATTCTTTAGAAATCCTCTAAATACAGAACTAATCCTAATATGTCATTGGGGACCTTAGGGATTAACCGGAATTGTTGATTCCATATTTTGGGAGGTACTTGGATTTTTATATTTTTTTATCAGAATAAAATTCTGTTTCTGTTTTGACACGGCACGGGTCGCTCCCCAAATTTGGTATTATTATGGTTTTATCCGCATTTGTCGAAAATTGTCATAATGTGTCAGTGATTTGGTATTTTATTGTCTTTGATCGTAAAAAACGTGCTAGCAGAAAATTTCACATGGTGCAAAGTATAAAAAAAATCGGCAAGGTCGCAAATTTACCAATTTGTTGCTTGTTATTGTTTATTTAAAGTCTCACTCGATTTGCGTCGTCTAAAAATACTCCTTATTTTCAGCTCGGTTTTTTTTTCTAAAGCCCTCTTCAAAAATGTTCATGAGATTATCATAAGATCCCACAAGCTTGTCTAAAAAGAACATCCCAACTGATCGAATATATAAAAACCTACAAAATTTTCTCTTTAGATACATTAAAATTCCACTATATAGAATATATAAAAACCTATAAATTATTCTCTTTAGATACTTTAAAATTAAACTATATAGACCACCATCAGCTACTTCAGAAGACGCTTAAGAGCTCCTATGTAAAATTACACACCCGCTCAGCTTTAAAGACTCCTAACAACTATTCTATGAATATCTCTTATTAGCTTTACGAAGACCTTCTTCCATGAGCTTCCCTTACTCTCATCATATCGGCTTGCCTTAAAAGACTTCAACACTAGCTCCTTATAAAAACTGACACCAGTTTCGGAATGACTCTCATCACCTCCTCCAAAGGCAACATACCAGCTCCTGTAAATGAATTCCCATCAGACTTTTGATTTACAAAGTCTCCCACTAGATCGCACTACAATACCTCATCTATATCCTCTATAACCCACCACCTCTTTTATAAAGATTAACATCTCTATAAATAATCCCCTAAGCTCTATTATCTGTGAATACCCTCCCATTAACCACTTCATACAGAACTGCGTAAACTGCTTTACTTTAAAAGACTTCCAAGAGAGAACGCCATCAGTTTCTCTCTTGGAGCTATATAGGAGCCCAGTGTAAGTATTTCTATACGAGCTGTTTTGACGTGGGTAGGGTCCTTAAAGGGGCATCTCTTGGAATGGAAGGTATTTATAAAGAGGTCTGCTTATAACAGTATTTTGTAGAGAAGCTGATTAGGTTCTTTAAAAATATTCTTTTATGATTACCACTTTTATAAATAAGTTTCATTCCACGATATCTACACTAGATCCTTTACAAAAATTGCCATCAGTTTCAGATCCGAATCAGCTCCAAATACTATAAATACCCTCACAATGAACCCCCACAGACTGATTTATAGAACAACTCATCAGGTGTTTTTTGTCTTTAAAATAACCCACTAGCCTTTTATAAATGCTATCATCAAATCCTTTATAAATGCTACCATTAAACCCTTTTATAAAGTCATCCAAAGGTCGTTCATAAATACTTCGCCATCTCCTCTATAAAGACCGTCATCTGAATTAGCTTTCTCAAAAAAAGAAACGTCTACAAACTACCCTACAAAGAATCCCATCACCTCTGGCTTAAAAAAAAAACTATCACTTGATCTTCAATTAATATTCCAATCAGGGGCACCCAACAGCTTCTTTACAAAAACTCCAACCACATAGCAGCTCATTTAGATCCCAGGTCCTCTAAAAAGAAAATTTTAAAAATCTCCTCATCACCTCCTGTTCAAAAACTCTCAATTCATCCGCCATCAAGACTCCAAACAGCTCATCTGTAAGTACTCCCATAATTTCCTCTATAAAGAGACACCACCCAGCTTCTTTAAAAGACTCAAAATATCCTCTATAAAGCCCTCCAACAACTTGTATAGAAATACACCTTTCAGCTCATCTATAATTCTCCTAGTAGTTCTTTTACAAACCCTCACACTAGCTTCTATATGAAAACTTCCATCAGATTTTCCATAAAGAAGTGCAACTAATTCTCACTGAAAACTGCAATCTCCATTCAAACACGATACATGGTATCCATCTGAAAAGATTGCTCGGAGTAAGAATAAAGCAACTCATTCCGCAATCTACATTCAAACACGATACATTGTATCCATCGGATAAGGTTGCGCAGAGTAGTAATAAAGTCGGTATTTAAAAAATAATCAAATCCTCGTTTCTTTAATTATGAATCGCTACAAATTACGAAGCAAGGTCGTTTTGCAGTTCAACATAGCCAACGTTCCATTGACGCCCAACGTGGGGCATGCTACATTAACGCTCAACGAGAGGTCTGTTTTTTTGGCGCCCAACGTGGGGCCTGCTTCATTTACAGTCAAAGAGGTCTTTTACACAACGGTTTTTTATAAAACACCCCATCTGATTCTCTATACAGACTCCCATCAGCATCTGCATGAATTTCATTTATAACCAGTGAGCGGAGCAGAATAGTCGGACGGGGCCGACCATATGATACCCTACACAACTTCCAAGAAAAACTAACCTTCTGTGGATTTATATTTTGAGCTTGGGCAATATTTCGCGATATTTGAACCATCAGGACTAATTAGAGGCCGACAATTAATAGTAATGTTCAGTACAGCCCTTCTAATTACTTGTCCAGATTCTAATCCCTTGTGTTGTGATCTTCTTATTCCCATTGGAGCCTATAGATCGACTCGAAAAAAAAAACACAAAAAATTAAGTTTTCGGTCCACTTCATCACAATATAATTATCTGATCGTCACCGAAAATTATAGGCGTTATCCTTGATCATAAGTGGAACTTCATGGAACATTTTAAAGCGATCAGCGCTATATTTCCGCCCGCTAGTGTGGTAAAGGGTTACTAAATAACATCTGATTACATAAGCACCTGTAAATGTTTAAGTGTAACTCCCACATTAAAGGCCAACCACTCCCCTTGGATATACCAAAAACTTTTCGGGTCTATGTTCTTCAGGTGTGAATCTATACGCTATAGAATATAAATTTTGTCATTTTTCACACAAAATTCAGGGTCCATTTGACCCGTTAAATATTGACTGATCCTTATCAAAACAGGCATGCTTATTCTTTGGCCCGATCCCCTTCTCTATGTAAAAAATCGCGATGTTTGGGTCATAATTGCGGCCTCTAGAGCGACCAGAAAAAACGATAAAAATTAATTATTTGGTCCATTTCATCCCCTAGACATTAACCGATCTTTACCAAAAACAATAGGCGTCTTCATTGGGCAGAACGCATCCTACATGCAAAATTTCGTGAAGATTGGTCCATAACTGTGGTCTGTATCGTGTTTACAAAATATAATGAACAGACGGACGGACACACATGTCTAGATCGACTCAGATAGTCGAGATATGACGATCGGTATACTTAAAGGTGGGTCTAGGGCCAATATTTCGTGACGTTACAAACTCTTGGGCTGCACAAAACTATAATACCCTAACAACATAGTTGTGTAGCAGGGACGTACGCAGGGGGGCGGACCGGGGGGACCGGATCCCCCTCCCCCCCCACGAAATGAATTTTTTTCACAGTAAATTTATGTTTGCAACAGCGAATTTTTTCATTTTGTACTACCAGACTAAAATCAATGGCCCTTTGGACTCTATGTAGACTCATAGAACCTTCAGCTGTTCTTCAGACGAAGCAAACTTCAGATCCAAAATCATAATATCATTCAGTCACATATAATACTCGAAAAGGTGAAAAGTTAAAATAACTTTAATCTCGTTTTTAATCCACTGTATTTACTTTACAGTTGAGGGTGTAAGTGGTGTCGAGGCCTTTTGGCTTTGCTTAGATATTTCAAAACAGAAAAAACAACAACGGCGGCTTCAAAATTCAAACAACAAGGAAGTGGGCGATCATCATCATCATCGTTATTCTGCCATGGCATTCAGAGTTCGGTTTTTTCAGTTCAGTTCTGTTGTTCTCCTTCTATTTTTCCTGTTTTTCTTTTCTAGTATAAAACGACAGAGATCTTGAACAAACGGTTCATAAACCTTTTTCCTAGCTTTTTTTTCGAGATTTACTTCTAAGCCATGATAAATACAGCGATGATGTTGTTGTAGTCGCTTTTGTTGTTGTAACTATTGTTGTAACATGTATTATTAGAACAATGTTGCTCGTTTTTTGGGATGTTTTGTGTTTTTGACATAGACATTAGTGTTTCGGTTTTTTTGTTTCGAAAATCTGACTGTATTCCCTGGAATTGTGCTGTCGTTTGGAAAGATAGTATAGAAAAATTAACAACTAGAAGATCGGTATTTATTGAAATTTCTTTGAATCGGCCACTATATGGTGTCGGGTGTCGGGAGCCCACACAGGGCTCCAATTTCCGACAATCCTCTTTGAGCTGCGGTAAAATGACACTTGAACCCTAGTCATTTAAAGGTGCTGAGGTGAAAAATCCAATGAAAATCGCTAGGTTTTCTAACCTGCAATGTCTGACAGACCGTCATCACTTCTGGGCGAAGAGGAACCACCAGGAAAATTTGGTGTTGCTTGGGAAATGACAGGATGGTTCAGCTACTGTACTACGAATTAAGTAGCATTCATAAATCGTTCGTCAGAATATCTTAAATATTTTTGTTCAACAATAGACCTGCTATTGGTCTTGTATAGGCCGAACACATTCTAGAAGATTTTTTTTGTTGACAGAATGTTTTCTAAAGGTCTACTACAGACATAAGGCCATCTAAAGGTCCACTACATAAAACAATCTATAAGTATTCTATAATCTGGAAAATAGAAGTTCTCTAGCCGAGGTAGAAGATCTATAGAAAGTCATGTGCCTACGCCTATACCACCTATTCACAGAATATCTCTTATAGGTCTTCTATCCACAGAATACCTCCTAAAAGGTCTTCTATACTTAAAGAAACCCCTCAGCCTTATGGCTACTGAGGGTATATCCACTGTGATACGGTAACAAATGAGCCTTATTGAAATATTGTGTTAGAACCCAGTTTCTTCACACCAAATCCGTTTCAGACTATTTATAGTCGATTTACAAATGTTCGTCCGGGTGTCCGTCTATCTGTCGGGCCGGCTGGTGTGCACGGTATTTCTTGAAGGGAATAACAGATTTCATCCAAACATTGCACATCTTAATATTTCTTTCAAACTTTGTTCTTGTTCGATAATGGGGATATCGGTCCGGTTCTCCCCCACAAAATTGTCTAAATTTTGCAAAGAAAAAAATTAAATTTATAATATCAATGGAACTTACTATCCGATTTAAACCTATCGAATGGAATGTCCGATTAGGACCTATTATATTAACCAAGCCAGTTCCACTAACGACTTTTGTTGGATTTGAGTTTTCTTCGAAAATCCACACGGTCGATTAGTTTCATAGCATGGATCCATGATTTCTTACCTGTAAGCATCTATGAAACAACATAATCGTATTTTTTATTTTACACGAGACTTTTTTAAGCGATTGACAAACTGTGCGGGATCCAGAGAGAAAAAACATTATTTCCTATGAACATTTCAGACGGGGCGGGGAAACACTTAGTGTCTAGATTCAAGGTTTGTGATATCGTCGAAACTGTTTACCCTTCAGAAGTCTGGTATTCCACGTTCCCTGAAGGCAGTGATATAATAAGGTAGTCGCATGCTATACACAGATTGTAGCAGAGATGAACATTCTGTCATTCTTTGTAGACCGAAAACTTCTATAGGCAGATCTTTCATATTAATAATATGTCTCCTATACCTCTTACATCTTTTCTATACATAGTAAAACTTCAATATATCTTCAATACATATTAGACGTCCTATACGTCCTCAATTAATATAAGATAGGTTTGGTCTTCCATATATCATACACCATATACATTTAATATACCACCTAAAGGTATTCTATTTATAGAAGACCTCGGATAGTTCCTCTATTCATGGAATGTCTCCTATAGACGTTTTATACATAGTATGACTCCTATATGTCTTCTATACATAGAATACCTTCGACACACAGAATACCTCTTCCAGGACTTCTGTACATAATAGACCCCCTTCTATACAAACAAGGCTGAGTATAGGTCTTCTATACATAGAATAGCTCTTCAGAACAAAAAAAAAAAAAAAAACTTCTTATAAAATATCTACACAGAAAATATCTCTTCTAGACATTCTACATAGAGAAGATCTATTTTAGGTCTTATATTCATAGTAGACCTCCTTTATATATTTTATACGCAGAAGACCTCCCCCTATACATAAAGTTCCTCTATACATAGAAGAACCTTCATATGTGCTCTATACACAGAAAATCTCATATTGGACATTTATACATAGCAGGCTTTCTACCGTTCTGCTACACAGAGATGCTTAGAGTACGTGGGTACCTACCTTGCGGTCTTACCTCATGGTGCTGTAAACACCAGTTAATACAAAGCGTCAACCAACGCCCCCACACCGAAATGCAGGTATCAATCGATCACACGTATTTGAACGCGATCACCTCCTTGGATGAGGAGCGGAGCCCATCTAAAACTCCTGCCTTTCTATGGGTCAGGCACCCGGTTGTAATGCAACTCCACACCGTGTCACAGCTCTACCCGCGATTTGCGTATAAACCACATCCAGCACGATGCTTCCCGAAGGGCCAACACCAACTGCCTGACCGAAACCTTCGGTCAGGTTCATAGCCATAGCTATTACCAGTTGAACCCCAAACAGTTCGAGACTGGTCACTCACAGATTATAGCCTCTGCCCAGCTTCATAGCCAAAGCTACTACCATTAGGATTAACATGCAGGCTCTCTACAATTACTGAAAGGGGATACAATGCAAAAGTGGCCACCAATATTGGTAGCCACCATGCATCTCACACCTCCCAACAATTATTCCACAAGCCTGCTAGTCCGGGAATGGTCCCCCACAGACTAAACTCTGCACGTTTTCGTAGCCGAAGCTACTATCATTTGAACTAGCAACTGCAGGCTCTCCACAATGGAATGACCATAAAGAGAGGATGAAAACAAATGCAAAAACCAACACCTCTCGATGCTAATTCCCACACCGTCTCCATCCTCACCCAATGATCATTCCACAAGCCTACAAAGTTCGGGAATGGTGACCCTACTAGTTTCGATCCACGATCCGGGACTAGTAAACCCAAAGACACCACCGGAACACCAGAATACCCTCACGGGCACACATAAAAACATCCCATAAATCTTCTGCGATCTCAAAAATCGGCCATCTATAGCAATCGGCCGTATGAATACACATTCCCTTCATCCCGCAACTTTTGTTTTGTGTTTCTTCAATTTAACTTCCTATTAGTCGTTTCTTCATGTTTCTTCCTTCTAATATGAGATTCTTGTCATTTTGCATGCAGATTACACGTGTAAATAATCCGACTAACAATTACTCTCATTCAATTCCTGATGTTATTGTTACCACTAAATGTTCGAAGGGAGGAGGAGTGAGCACCATTCGCCCGGTATCATTGATGTCATTAAGGTGAGGCTGTTTTAGTGTTGTATTTTCTAAATACGTGCCAGCCGCTCCTCCAAAAAAACAGTTCACCACCTCCTTGTGATAAGACGAAGAAGGGTCCTTTGTATATTTTGTGTATTTCCCCTCTACCGCCCTACAAATAAATTTCTAATTCGTGAATTTGTAGTTTTCTTCTTTTCTTCCGAAAATCCAAATCCATTGTTGTCGTCTGAAGCCATGTTGTTGTTATAATGGCCGAAAAAAACAACCATTGTGCTGGCATCATCATCATCCCATCTCTCACAGGGATCAACCCAGAATGAATGTGATTGAACTCAAATGAACTTTGCCATCCTATGAAGTTGAAATGTTGTTGTTGCTGTTATTGGTTGCTAGCTGACAAAGTGTTGTACGAAAGGTATCTTAACTAAATGATGAAGCAGCAAAAAGAATGAAAACGTTTTAATGTTGTTTCTGTCGCGGAGGATAATATTGTTGCCCCCTCCAATAAAATGTGTCCTACCACCATCAGCCGACCGCCAACTAAAAGCCAAGTTAATTCGTGTTGTCAACATTATTGTTGATGTTGCTGCTGTTGTTGTTGTTGTTATTGTTCCGCCATGCCATCGCTGCCTGGCTGGCTAATACGTGTTAACAATTTAGAGTTCAAAGAAAATGCTAAATCGTGCTGCCGGGTTTCATCGTTTTAATTCATTGTTAACTAAATTGTTAGCAATTAAATGTAGAGAGAGAGAGGGCAGAGAGTAGGAGCCTTTAAAAGTAAATCTAACAACAATTTCTTGGACTTGTCTTCGAAATATGAGAAATTAACTAGGCACGATATTTCAGTGTAACTAAAATCCAAATTTGGTAAAAATTGAAGGGTATTGTGTCGAACATTTAATTTAAAATTGTTAATTGGTTTTACAAAATGTTCTCCTTAAAAATTGTTTAGGATGTACCTCCATATATCTCCGTCACTGGCGAGTATAGATTTTTTTTCAAATATTTATGTGGGGATTTAAAAAAGGAGGATTTTTTGTCAAGGGCCACCAAAATCAACGCCTATTTTTCAAAGGTGGATTTTTTTAAAGAATATTTTTTCAAGGCTTAGCAGAGGCGTGGATTTTTTAAAGAATATTTTTTCAAGGCTTAGCAGTGGCGTGGATTTTTTAAAGATTAATTTTTCAAGGCTTAGCAGAGGCGTGGATTTTTTAAAGATTCATTTTGCAAGGCTTAGCAGAGGCGTCGATTTTTTAAAGATGCATTTTGCAAGGCTTAGCAGAGGCGTGGATTTTTTAAATTTTCATTTTGCAAGGCTTAGCAGAGGCGTGGATTTTTTAAAGATTAATTTTTCAACGCTTAGCAGAGGCGTCGATTTTTTAAAGATGCATTTTGCAAGGCTTAGCAGAGGCGTGGATTTTTTAAATTTTCATTTTGCAAGGCTAAGTAGAAGCGTGGATTTTTTAAAGTATATTTTTTCGAGGCTTAGAAGAGGCGTGGATTTTTTAAAGTATATTTTTTCAAGGCTTAGTAGAGGCGTGGATTTTTTAAAGTATATTTTTTCAAGGCTTAGTAGAGGCGTGGATTTTTTAAAGTATATTTTTTCAAGGCTTAGTAGAGGCGTGGATTTTTTAAAGTATATTTTTCAAGGCTTATTAGAGGGGTGGATTTTTTAAAGTATATTTTTCAAGGCTTATTAGAGGCGTGGATTTTTTAAAGTATATTTGTTCAAGGCCTAGTAGAGGCGTGGATTTTTTAAAGTATATTTTTTCAAGGCCTAGATGAGGCGTGGATTTTTTTAAAATATATTTTTCAAGGCTTATTAGAGACGTGGATTTTTTAAAGTATATTTTTCAAGGCTTATTAGAGGCGTGGATTTTTATACCCTTCACCACACTGTGGTACAGGGTATTATGTCTTTGTGCATATGTTTGTAACAGGCAAAAATAATCGAGATAGACCCATGGTTCCTTTTGAGAATATGCATAGAATCACATTCTGAGTCGATTTACGCATGTCCGTCTGTCCGTCCGTCCGTCCGTCCGTCTGTCCGTCTGTCCGTCCATGTATTTTTGTGAACAAAGTACAGGTCGCATTTATGATCCGATTTGGATGAAATTTGGCACAGATTACTTAATTGGCCCAAGGACGAACCCTATTGAAATTGGAGAAAATCGGTCGACGTATAGGCTTAGCTCCCATAAAAGGGTACCCCCGAATTTTCGGTATTTTGAGGTTCTTGAGCGCGTTTTTTAATTGAATTCGCTGAAATTTGGTACTTTGGGTTCTTATTGGGTAGCAAATCTCCCTACCAAAAATTATAAATATAGGTCCATTTTTTCGGATAGCTCCCATAAAAGGGTACCCCCAAATTTTCGGTATTTTGAGCTTCTTGAGCGCGTTTTTTAATTGAATTCGCTGAAATTTGGTACTTTGATTTCTTATTGGGTAGCAAATCTCCCTATCAAAAATTATAAATAAAGGTCCATTTTTTCGGAGAGCCCCCATATAAGGGTACCCCCTAATTTTCGGTATTTTCGGGTTCTTGGGCACGTTTTATAACGGAATTCTCTGAAATTTTGTACATTGGGTTCTTATTGGGTACCAAATTACTCCACTAAACATTATAAAAATAGGTCCAGTTTTTCTGGTAGTCCCCATATAACGGTACCCCCAAATTTTTGGTATTTTGGGGGTTCTGATCGTATTTTTCGACCGAATTGACTGTAATTTAGTTAGTCGAGTTCTTATTAGGTAGCAAATCTCTCCACTATAAATTATAAATATTGGTCAATTTTTTCTGGTATCCCATATATAAGGGTACCCCTCAATTTTCGTATTTTGAGGTTCTTGAACCAATTTTTTTTTATACCCTTCACCACACTGTGGTACAGGGTATTATGTCTTATGCATATGTTTGTAACAGGCAAAAGGAAACGACATACACACTTTTGAGAATATGCATATGCGATTTAAGCACGAAATGTGGCACAGCGTAACAAATTAGGCCTAGAATGATGTGTGTTAAGTTTCCTGAAAATCGGTTCAGATTTATATATAGCTCCCATATATATTTTCGTCCGATTAAATGTAAATTGTGCACCAAAGTCCCTATATATCTTTCGATTTGCACGAAATTTGGCACAGCGTAATGAATTATCTCTAGAATGATGTGTGTTAAGTTTCCTGAAAATCGGTTCAGATTTAGTTATATATCTTATATATATTTTCGTCCGATTTAAGGTAAAGTGTGCACAAAAGTCCCTATATATCTCTCGATTTGCACTAAATTTGGCTCAGCGTAATGAATTGGGTCTAGATGTGTGCTAAGTTTCCTGAAATCGGTTCTGATTTAGATATAGCTTCTATATCTGACCAAATGAACAATTTAGTATCGGTTGCAGAATGACGTGTTTATGGTTCCAAATTCATTTTACTGATCCGTTAAAAATGCGACGTCTGTTAGGATTCATCTGTTGAATATACTCAAAGTGGTGAAGGGTATCATAAAGTCGGCCCCGTCCGACTTTACTACTTTCCTTACTGGTTTAAATTATATTTTTCAATGCTTATTAGAGGCGTGGATTTTTTAAAGTATATTTTTTCAAGGCTTAGTAGAGGCGTGGATTTTTTAAAGTATATTTTTTCAAGGCTTATTAGAGGCGTGGATTTTTTAAAGTATATTTTTTCAAGGCTTAGTAGAGGCGTGGATTTTTTAAAGTATATTTTTTCAAGGCTAAGTAGAAGCGTGGATTTTTTAAAGTATATTTTTTCAAGGCTTAGTGGAGGCGTGGATTTTTTAAAGTATATTTTTTCAAGGCTTAGTAGAGGCGTGGATTTTTTAAAGTATATTTTTTCAAGGCGTAGTAGAGGCGTGGATTTTTTAAAGTATATTTTTTCAAGGCTTAGTAGAGGCGTGGATTTTTTAAAGTATATTTTTTCAAGGCTAAGCATTGGCGTGGATTTTTTAAAGTATATTTTTTCAAGGCTAAGCATTGGCGTGGATTTTTTAAAGTATATTTTTTCAAGGCTTAGTAGAGGCGTGGATTTTTTAAAGTATATTTTTTCAAGGCGTAGCAGAGGCGTGGATTTTTTAAAGTATATTTTTTCAAGGCGTAGTAGAGGCGTGGATTTTTTAAAGTATATTTTTTCAAGGCTTAGTAGAGGCGTGGATTTTTTAAAGTATATTTTTTCAAGGCTTAGTAGAGGCGTGGATTTTTTAAAGTATATTTTTTCAAGGCTTAGTAGAGGCGTGGATTTTTTAAAGTATATTTTTTCAAGGCTTAGTAGAGGCGTGGATTTTTTAAAGAATATTTTTTCAAGGCTTAGTAGAGGCGTGGATTTTTTAAAGTATATTTTTTCAAGGCTTAGAAGAGGCGTGGATTTTTTAAAGTATATTTTTTCAAGACTTAGAAGAGGCGTGGATTTTTCAAGGATTTTTTTAAGGATTAATTTTTATTTAATTACATTCTATTTAATTTTTTATTCCTCATACCTAAACTAATTATTGTTTTATTTTTTTTTTGCAGGTAAGTTCTTCAAATTTGTCTTGTAGTTGAGGTAAGAGGTCATATCACTATTTTGTTTAATTTTATTTTCAACATTTATACTGAAATGTAATAATAAAGGCATGCCACATACAATGGACCTGCATAAGCCACCATAATTTACCCATTGCGAACTAGATTGTTTTTATTCTTTATTAAAAAAATCGGAGCAGTGTTTGTAACTCACCTGAACAACCAAAGAAAAACTGACAAAGTAACCTTTTGTGAACTCCATATTGCTAACCTTCAGCCTCACACCCGTACTTCCTAAAAAAACACCAAAAAATGAAGTCATGCCTCAGCCATAACAATAATTTCTTTAAAATGCAACACTCTCGTGTCGCGCTGTGTCACATTGTGTGGCTGTCTGTCTGTCTATCTATGATTATATCTTTAAAATAATTTCAGTTTATTTCTTTTAAACGAATCCATTAGAAGATCAAACCGACCACCCCTTGCTGCCACATCAAGATAATGAGGCTACATTTGAAAATAGTTTTGAAAACTGAAAAAAAAACTCCGAGAGATACCAAAAACCGATGGCAAGCGATGTGATGCGATGCCAGTGATATGTATCATTAACCCGCAATACAATCATACGACTAGTTAAACAGCCCAGCTAGCCAACCTACCCAGCTAAAGCTACTCATGCCACTAAATATCTCTTAGTGGGCTCGTTTGTTATACGGGATGATGATGATGGTGGTCTTATATATTTTTTTTATTTTTTAGCTGTGATTTTTAGATAATCATGATGATGACGATGAAGATAATATACGAACAAAAATAAAGAGTTCAAACGGAGTAAAACAATAGCAACAACAACAACGGCAACCATATACAGTAATAAGATATTTAAAAGGAAAATACTCTCCTCGTAACAATATAATATACTTTGACAAGCCTTCGTACTTGTTTTGTGCTGATCTCTGTATCTTTAAGTATCACCTCTTCGGCCAACCACCCCCACCCATTTACAACACACAATAATAAGATTCCTAACTCAAGGGGGAGGGGCAATCAATGTGGCTAATAGTCTGTAGCACAGTGGACCTATTTCATAGATCATAAAAAATTTATATTTTTTCAGGGGTCACCAACAGAGTGGATTTTTTAAAAATATTTTTTCAAGGGGTCAATAAAAGACGTGAATTTTTTAAAAATATTTTTTCAAGGGTACAATAAAAGGCGTGGATTTTTTAAAAATATTTTTTTCAGGGGGTCAATAAAATACGTGAATTTTTTAAAAATATTTTTTCAAGGGGTCAATAAAAGGCGTGAATTTTTAAAAAATATTTTTTCAAGGCCTCTCAGAGGCGTGGATCTTTTAAAGAATATTTTTTCAAGGGGTCAATAAAAGGCGTGAATTTTAAAAAAATATTTTTTCAAGGCCTCTCAGAGGCGTGGATCTTTTAAAGAATATTATTTCAAGGCCTATCAGAGGCGTGGATCTTTTAAAGAATATTATTTCAAGGCCTATAAGAGGCGTGGATCTTTAACAAATATTTTTTCAAGGTCTATCAGAGGCGTGGATCTTTTAAAGAATATTTTTTCAAGGCCTATTAGAGGAGTGGATTTTTTAAAAAATATTTTTTCAAGGCCTATCAGAGGCGTGGATCTTTTAAAGAATATTTTTTCAAGGCCTATTAAAGGTGTGGATCTTTTAAAGAATATTTTCCAAGGCCTATCAGAGGCGTGGATCTTTTAAAGAATATTTTTTCAAGGCCTATCAGAGGCGTGGATCTTTTAAAGAATATTTTTTCAAGGCCTATCAGAGGCGTGGATCTTTTAAAGAATATTTTTTCAAGGCCTATCAGAGGCGTGGATCTTTTAAAGAATATTTTTTCAAGGCCTATCAGAGGGGTGGAGCTTTTAAAGAATATTTTTCAAGACCTAGCCTATCCAAGATCCACATCTTTTAAAGAATATTTTTTGATGATGTTGCTCTGATGTAAAGTTTTATTCTTGTAAAACCCAGTCCTCCCCATAGTGCTGCTAAGTCACAATGTTAGTGATCTAAGTTAAGGAAAAAATCCGCAACGATTTTTATTAGATTACAGTAGACAAAAAATCGTGACTTACAACGAGACCGACAATGCGATATTAGCGATTAAATAGCAAACAAACGAAGTTATTGCGGGCTAATGGTCTTCGTGGTAGGGGAACTTATTTCGTTACGGGGGAGACAAGCAAATATTCATATAATGACACTTAAATGAATTTATAAAACGTTCAATTCAATTGCAACCAACACTCCTCACCCTCCCTGAAGCACTATTTTCTTCTCCTCCTCTCCCAATACAAAATTTCTCCAGCAGCGACAGTTGCTGCTGTCGCTGTGCTGAATGGGCAATAATAACAAATAAAAAATAAAGATATTACAACACAACATTATTCCCTGAATTAAGAACTGCCACGATTTTCAATAAATAAATGATCGTAACTGAAGAAAAATAAAACAAAACTCACATAAATTAAGGGCACTCAATATATGACTGTCGTAATGATGGACTGGTAATGTGACGGTTTGAATGTGTGGCAAAATTACACTTTTGAGTGCAAATTTTTCCCTCAAATCGAAATTGCACACATTTGGCATACATATTTGCAATCATCATCAAAATGTGCGGAACAGCAGTTGATCGACCCAGTACGATAATTTTTATTCGTCGCCCATTTGTTGTGCGGTCAATCTATAGCAGTCAGCCCAGCAATCCGTCCCAAACATCAATGAATCATAATTGTTCGAACATACATACACACATATTTTATATTATTTTTGCAGCATATTTGGTTTATTCATTAATGTGCGGAGAAAATTTATATTGGACTTGAAAAAAATTCACATCTTTAATAGGCATTTAAAAAATATTCTTCAATACATCCACGCCTCTTCTAAGCCTTGAAAAAATATTCTTCAATACATCCACGCCTCTTCTAAGCCTTGAAAAAATATTCTTCAATACATCCACGCCTCTTCTAAGCCTTGAAAAAATATTCTTCAATACATCCACGCCTCTTCTAAGCCTTGAAAAAATATTCTTCAATACATCCACGCCTCTTCTAAGCCTTGAAAAAATATTCTTCAATACATCCACGCCTCTTCTAAGCCTTGAAAAAATATTCTTCAATACATCCACGCCTCTTCTAAGCCTTGAAAAAATATTCTTCAATACATCCACGCCTCTTCTAAGCCTTGAAAAAATATTCTTCAATACATCCACGCCCTTGAAAAAATATTCTTCAATACATCCACGCCCTTGAAAAAATATTCTTCAATACATCCACGCCCTTGAAAAAATATTCTTCAATACATCCACGCCTCTTCTAAGCCTCGAAAAAATATCCTTTAATAAATCCACGCCTCTTCTAAGCCTTGGATAGGCCTTGAAAAACTATTCTTTAATAAATCCACGCCTCTTCTAAGCCTTGGATAGGCCTTGAAAAACTATTCTTTAATAAATCCACGCCTTGGATAGGCCTTGAAAAACTATTCTTTAATAAATCCACGCCTTGGATAGGCCTTGAAAAACTATTCTTTAATAAATCCACGCCTTGGATAGGCCTTGAAAAACTATTCTTTAATAAATCCACGCCTTGGATAGGCCTTGAAAAACTATTCTTTAATAAATCCACGCCTTGGATAGGCCTTGAAAAACTATTCTTTAATAAATCCACGCCTTGGATAGGCCTTGAAAAACTATTCTTTAATAAATCCACGCCTTGGATAGGCCTTGAAAAACTATTCTTTAATAAATCCACGCCTTGGATAGGCCTTGAAAAACTATTCTTTAATAAATCCACGCCTTGCATAGGCCTTGAAAAACTATTCTTTAATAAATCCACGCCTTTGATAGGCCTTGAAAAAATATTCTTGAAAAAATATTCTTTAATAAATCCACGCCTTGGATAGGCCTTGAAAAAATATTCTTTAATACATCCACGCCTCAGTTGGCCCTTGAAAAATATACTTTAATAAATCCACGTCTTGGATAGGCCTTGAAAAAATATTCTTCTGGTCGGATGGTCTTCTATGTCCTTCCAATTTGTCTAAAATAGCTGCTTTACAAATTTCCTATTGTATGCCATTAGCTATCGTTGACAGGATGGCGCCCAACCTCCGTTCTCTACTACCCCCTTTTCATCAAACCAATTAACACTGCAATAAATTTCCAAATAGCCTTTTCAATGCACACGGGACATATGTTTTGCTAATAAAATTTAAATGTTCAATTTAAAAGATTTATTATACCCCCACTCATGGAACAGCCGAACCAACCCCTTCCTCCATGACACCCGTATTTCCATTGACATTTATTGGCATTTGTCAATATTTACATTTTTCTTTTTTCAAAATATGGAACATTGACTTCGGCCGCTGATGATTCTCAATGAGAACTGCGAAACAAACAAATGCAAACAACAACAACAAATTGAAGAAATGTTGATGACCGATTACAAGTATCAGGAAGACGAAAGAAATATGCAACCAACCAGTCGATCCTACGGCGGGCCGATCGACCAACCAACCGACATTTAAAACAGGGTTGACGTCAATTCCGTTGGTGTAACGACGACAATATCCCTTAGGTTTTCAGTAGTGCCATTGATGTGTGTGTGTTTTGTATGTAATGGTGGTAGTGGATTTAAATTTCAAAATTATTTCGAATGTGTAGTACAGAAATAAATGTACGTATGCCTGGTGGCAGCAGGCTGCCAATGATGATGACTACGAAAATGCGAAAATGATGGGCCTCAAAATGAATTCCTGCATTTCATTCATTGCGCTTTTTTTCCATTCACTCAAGCCAACCATTCAAGCAGTCAGCCATCCATTCAGCCGGTTTCACACATAACAAACGTCAGCCCTTTTTTAAATTTTGTCGAAAAACCAGGTTGATTTTTTTTTGTGAAACGCCATACGAAAACATTAACCAACAAACACACTCCACTCATTTCGAAACAAAAGCAGAAAAAAAAATGAAAACGAAGCGAACAAACAGAAATCGAAATGATGAATTCGCATTTGTAATGTGTCAGTCAATCATCATTCATGTGGCACACAAAAGTGCGGGTTTAACGCACGCGTCAATGACATTTTCCCCCGACCATGTTACAAGGAGTCTACAAATGAAGGGATGGACAGACAGAGGCTTCGGATGCAACTATGCTGGTACCAGGAAGGAACTTTCGAATAGGAAATGCAAAAACTGCATTGGGAAAATGGGTAATGCAAAAAAAGAATAGTTTGAATTTGACGTAGATGCAACGTTCGGGCAAAGGTAATAGGATATTCAGCTTCCGTTTAACCCAGATACAT
The DNA here is from genome assembly GCF_032173495.1 of Musca vetustissima. NCBI lineage: Eukaryota > Metazoa > Arthropoda > Insecta > Diptera > Muscidae > Musca > Musca vetustissima. Next base: position 125,927 of record NW_026878766.1, on the reverse strand, counting down.
TACAAGAAGACTGTGCATATCCGCTGGGAGGAAGAAAGAAAATGTAGGCTGGAATAACTATTCGACAGGAAATCGACATGATGCTGATTTTTTTTTAATTTTTTTTTAAATATTTTTTTCATGGATCATCCGACAAATATGCGTGATTTATTTCAAGGACCTTCAGACCAATAAGCGTGGATTTTTAAATAATTTATTTCAAGGACCTTTGGAGTAATAAGCGTAGATTTTTTTAAATAATTTATTTCAAGGACCTTCGGAGTAATAAGCGTGGATTATTTAAATAATTTTATTTCAAGGACCTTCGGAGTAATAAGCGTGGATTATTTAAATAATTTTATTTCAAGGACCTTCGGAGTAATAAGCGTGGATTATTTAAATAATTTTATTTCAAGGACCTTCGGAGTAATAAGCGTGGATTATTTAAATAATTTTATTTCAAGGACCTTCGGAGTAATAAGCGTGGATTATTTAAATAATTTTATTTCAAGGACCTTCAACAAGCGAGGATTTTTTTAAATAATTTATTTCAAGTACCTTCAGGCCAATAAGCGTGGATTTTTTTAAATAATTTTATTTCATGGACCTTCAGATAAATAAGCGTGGGTTTTTTAAATAATTTATTTCAAGGACCTTCAGATCAATAAGCGTGGATTTTTTAAATAATTATTTCAAGGACTTTCGGAGCAATAAGCTTGGATTTTTTAAATATTTTTTCAAGGACCTTCACATCAATAAGCGTGGATTTTTTATATTAATTTATTTCAAAGACCCTCGGAGCAACAAGCGTGGATTTTTTAAATGATTTTTTAAGGACCTTCAGGTCAATAAGCGGGGATTTTTTAAATAATTTATTTCAAGGACATCCAGACCAATATGCGTGGATTTTGTAAATATTTTTATTTCAAGGACCTTCAGATCAATAAGCGTGGATTTTGTAAATATTTTTATTTCAAGGACCCTCAGATCAATAAGCGTGGATTTTTTAAATATTTTTTTCAAGGATCTTAATATTAATATGCGTAGATTTTTTTAAATATTTTTATTTCAAGGACCTTCAGATCAATAAGCGTGGATTTTTTAAATAATTTTTTAAGGACCCTCTGAGCAATAAGCGTGGATTTTTTAAATAATTTTTTTAAGGACCTTCTGAGCAATAAGCTTGGATTTTTTAAATAATTTTTTTAAGGACCTTCTGAGCAATAAGCGTCCATTTTTTAAATATTTTTTTAAGGACCTTCAGATCAATAAGCGTGGATTTTTTAAATATTTTTTTCAAGGATCTTAATATTAATATGCGTAGATTTTTTTAAATATTTTTATTTCAAGGACCTTCAGATCAATAAGCGTGGATTTTTTAAATAATTTTTTAAGGGCCCTCTGAGCAATAAGCGTGGATTTTTTAAATAATTTTTTTAAGGACCTTCTGAGCAACAAGCGTGGATTTTTTAAATGATTTTTTAAGGACCTTCAGATCAATAAGCGTGGATTTTTTAAATATTTTTTTTCAAGGATCTTAATATTAATATGCGTAGATTTTTTTAAATATTTTTATTTCAAGGACCTTCAGATCAATAAGCGTGGATTTTTTAAATATTTTTATTTCAAGGACCTTCAGATCAATAAGCGTGGATTTTGTAAATATTTTTGTTTCAAGGACCCTCAGATCAATAAGCGTGGATTTTGTAAATATTTTTGTTTCAAGGACCCTCAGATCAATAAGCGTGGATTTTTAAAATAATTTATTTCACGGACCTTCAGATCAATAAGCATGGATTTTTTAAATAATTTATTTCACGGACCTTCAGATCAATAAGCGTGGATTTTTTAAATAATTTATTTCACGGACCTTCAGATCAATAAGCGTGGATTTTTTAAATATTTTTTTCAAGGATCTTAATATTAATATGCGTAGATTTTTTTAAATATTTTTATTTCAAGGACCTTCAGATCAATAAGCGTGGATTTTTTAAATAATTTTTTAAGGACCCTCTGAGCAATAAGCGTGGATTTTTTAAATAATTTTTTTAAGGACCTTTTGAGCAATAAGCTTGGATTTTTTAAATAATTTTTTTAAGGACCTTCTGAGCAATAAGCGTCGATTTTTTAAATATTTTTTAAGGACCTTCTGAGCAATAAGCTTGGATTTTTTAAATAATTTTTTTAAGGACCTTCTGAGCAATAAGCGTGGATTTTTGAAATAATTTTTTTTAAGGACAATTCAACCAATCTGGGCAAATTTAACAAAAAATACTTCAGGTACCATCCGGCCAGTTAACTTATTTAATTAATTATTTTGATGAAGCATTAAGCATAATTTTTTTAAATTATATTTTCAAGGTCCACCAGATGTATGGTATAATCGTCGATATTTAAAAATGTTTTCAGGGACTATTAGAGACATAATCATGGACTTTTTACATTGAAATTATAAGCTTTATTGTTATTTTTTTAATATTTTTTGTAACCAACAGAACAGTCTTTCTGGATTTTTTAAACTTTTGTATTTAAAAATATTCATTAATGACCTGTTTTAATTATGTTATATTTTTAATTAAGAGCAAATCAAAAGAAAAATCTCTCTTCTGTTAATCAACAGTCATTCTAACTGAGCTTGCAGAGAAATACAACAATGGAGAGTTATTATCAATCATTATTATTGCAGAACTCAATATCTTCGAACATCATTATTATCATTGTTTTCTAAGCCTCCTCTTAACGATGACGCGCAATGTTAACGTCCTTCTCAGTGAACATCATCGGCGAACACTTTTTTCGACTGTGGACAACAACTACAGTAGTTTTTTTGTTTTGATGTTCTCTCATTAAATGTAAAAATGTAAAAGATGAAGTAAAACAAAGAATTAAAAACCCAAGTAACCCCTTGTCCACTTATTTTTTCGTCTTCTGAACATCATTGTCCGCATTCACTCCTTGTCGATCTTCTTCCTTGTTGTCGACCATAAAACAGATGAATTTCAGTTTTGTGTGTTATTGTCATTCTTTGCTATCGTATCTTCCTTTTGTTGTTTCCTGAACTGGATGTTGTTTTTGTTGTTCTCCTGCAACTACTGTACAGTGAATTAGGAAATATACAAAAGGTTAATACGGTTCTAAAAGAGTTTTCGTCGAGGATTACTAGAAGCAAATACACGTGAATTAAACAATATTTTTGAAGGATCATAGGCGTTTTTCAAAAAAAAAAAAAAAAAAAAAAATTAAGGATCCGCAAGATATTTTTTAATCAAGGGAAATATAAGTAGGCAGGTTAGCTTTTTTAGCTTTTGTTTTGACGGAACAAGGTAGTTAAGAGTATATGATTCAGAGTACAAAATAATTTGAAAAGTTCGGGAACGCAAATCTAGTAAATATGCCAAAATTAGATGGCAATACTTCAAAATCAACATAACAGCCAATCAGAAGTTGGCATTCATGTTTACCATTTTTACTCGGCCAAATTTCTCGAGTACCAGTTTTGTGGGTTCAGGAACGGTTTTCGAGTAAAAAGTTGCAAAACTTGTAAAATTAGTAGATTCTTTTGGTTTCAGGAACGGAACTATAATAAATGACATATTTTTCAAAACCAAGCAAGGCCTATATATTAGGTCATCCAGTAAGGCCAGTTCATATCTTCATTTTTTGTCAAAATGTTTGATTTCGAATAAAAACGTTGTTGGCTATCAAAAGTACGTAAAAAAATATCTTCTGGCGATAATATCTCTAACAAAAAACTAAGGGAAATGATGAGGATCAGTATCAAGATTGGAAACTACATTCTTCTCGAGTGTAGGATTGAGATAATTTTGAAATTTCGTATTTATGTGTACTAAACTTGGTACAATTTAGATTTTAACTTACTGCCATAAACATGATTTATGTAGTTTAGGAAATTCATACTTATGGGTACGAAAAATACTAAATATAGTACAAATTGTATTTATGTGAACGAATAGGGATACAATACTGAAATTTCGAATTAAAATTTCTGTTGATGTGTAGGATTGAGCTATGGGGGCAGCTGTGGAAATTCGAATAAATGGTTCGTATAGTACAATTTGGATTTATGTAACGGAGGAGCTGGAAAACTAAAATTTAGAATAATGATTACTGTTGAAATGTAGATATCTCAGTTCTATATTGCAACAGTAGTTTTTTAAATGCATACTTATGTGAATGGTACTAGAATTGGTACAATTTGATTATGTATCACCGGATAGAGCTAGATCCTGAATTTTGGAAAAATATTACTGGTGTAGTGTAGGATTGTTTTGGTACTTATGGGTGCGAAAAGAACTAAATTTGGTGCAAGTCCGATATAGGTGAACATAGTGCTGGAATCTTGAAATTGGGAATTCAAGCGATTGTTGGAGTGTAGGATTGATGTAGCTTAGAAAATTGGTATTTATGAATACTAAGTGATACAAAATTTAGTGAAATTAGAAGTACGATTGATATATGTGTTCGAAAAGTGTTAAGTGAAACTAAATATGGAACATGTACGTATTTTATAAAATATATAATTGGAATATTCGGAAGTAACTAAATATTAGATGTAGGCATAGAGGAAGATATAAATGAGTACTAGTATGCTTTTTTAGAATTTTTAATATTTTTAAAATGTTCATATAGGTATATATATATATATATATATATATATTTTAATTAAGAAAATAAAATTATTTACTTTTTAGGATTTTATTATATTTTACAAATTATCAGTTAAGTTTTCAATATAGAGGAGAGGGTAAATTTGTGTACAGAACTAATTTGTGTATACAGTCCAAATTATTTAAATCGCTTCGTATTCAAATTGTACAAATTCTACCCTCATAATTATTTTTGATTCTTGTAAAATTGAATATAGAGAATAATTTAAAATGACTCTTTCTGACGATTTTGCATTTGGTTATCTTGATATTGGAATTTTTCCGTAAGAATGTACTGTATCTCCCGAATGCAAGGATATATCGATGTCAAATTTTGTGCATATCCTATTTAGGATAGTTTTATTAAGGGATCCCCACCCATTCTCGATTTTAATTTTTCAAGATTTTCAATGGGCTGGTAAATCAATACCAATGCTTGTTAAGGTTTGTAACTTTGCATATATATATAGTAATTGAAGATTTAAAAGAGGAGAAAAATAATTTACAAAAAATGTTTGTTATTGCTTTGTTGTTGTTTTTTTGTAATTAAAGAAAAGTCCTTATTTTTAATGGCGGGCATGAAAACACCTCACTGGAACATCGGAATCCAAAAATTCCAACGGTGTTAGAAAGAGTACATGTCTGGCTCTCGTATGAACTAGGATTATTGACTTCGCTCTAAAATTAACAAAATGGCGGACCTTTGAAAAAATATTTTTGGAAAATCGCCGATTTTTGACCAAAAACCAAGTTAAAAAATAAGGAAGATCTTCACCGATTGGCTTTATCCTAGTTCATACGATAGCTATACACTCACAGAGTTATTATTTTTTGAGTTATCATGCCCGCCATTCGCAAAAGAGAAAAACGCGTTTAAAGTTTAAGAAGCCTATTAGCCGTCACTTGATGTTGACACAATAAATCGGCTATATCTTCAAGAGTTCTTGAGATTTTCACTTGAAATTTTGTAGATACATTCTTGAATTAGTGTAGAATCAAATTAAATCAAAAAATTTTGATCCCGAGAATGGGGGTCCCCTTAAATCTGTGAACAGAAATTTGTTCTAAGATTGCGGAAAAAATTCGGGGCTCAAAGGGTTAAGGAATGTATTTAAAAAATAATGAAATTTAATTTTATCAATCATAATTGAATTTCACCTATCCATGTAATGCATTTATTAATCCTGCTAAGATCACTGGAAGGCCTACTACTTTAAAAATTGCTTTAGCCGGTTTTTATTCTATAGAACACGTAAAGAAAGAAAGCATTTATAATATTTTCAATATAAAATATATGTATCCTACAATCAGACAATGGTATTATTTCTATATAAAATTTTTAAACGGTATTTTGTCTATAGTTTGTATTTATCTTCTGCCTATGAAAGACTTTTACAAGATCTTTTATATGTGGAATACTTGTACTTGCTTCGCTCTAAGGAAATCATTTAAAGGCTCTTCATTCTACATATGAACCATGGAAGGCCTTCTATTAATATGCAAATGTCTATCATAAATTTCTTTATTTCCTCGACCTCGAGAATATCTATAGAAGGTATTCTATTTGATTTATTGTGTATTTCCATTTGTTTCCTTTATTTAAAAAAATACCAATTTCCCCCAATTAAAAGAGATTTCAAAACATATTAAATTAACGAAGAGTATGCAAGCACAGCCAAACTACCTCTCATTAAATCAAAGAGTTGGCTGTACTTAACTAAGCCCCCCATCATTACTCACTCGATCTCATCATTCATGATAATTATTATGTTACACCTAATTACTTTCTCTTACTCTGGCGCTCTTTTTGGTCGATTCTCCTCACTATGTGTGGTGTTTATCATTACAAGATTTATTATTAAGTAGTGTTGTTGTTGTAATCTCTCAAGTGTACTTAAACTGGAATCAAAAAACAACAATGAACAATACAGAGTGATCAGGAAAAAAACAAAACATAAGTACAAGAAGGTAAAGAAGCATAACAAAAAAATTGGGGGAAGAAAATACATACATATAAAGGTAATGGAAGAAAAGAAACATAAAGTACAATTACAACAATACAATATATAGAGAAGAAGTAGTAACTGTGGAATGGGGGAAAATAACGATGATTATGTTGTTGTTTGTTGAATAAGAAGAAGACGACGACGAAGAAAAAGATCGATTGTTTTGTACCGTTGGCGTTGTGTGGATTTTAATGGTTCTTTTGCGCTAGGTCGCTCTGTCGGTCGGCCGCTCGGTCATTGGATCGTTTGTTTCTTCGTTACGTACGTAAGTACGTTCGTTGGCTCTTTGTGTGCGCCTGGTATGTGTGTGTACGGTGTGTGTGCATGCATGAACTCTGCTGCTTTGCTGTGTTGAGAGTATGGAGCAGAGTTTTTTTGTTGTTTGTTATTATATTGTTGGGGGGTTCTCATCACGATTTCTGTTGACGCTTCTGCTTACTGTTACTGTTGAGATGTTGCGCAGCCGCTGACGTCGTCGCTGCTGCTGTTGACGTTGATGTTCACTGCATTAAATGAAACAGTGGTGGATTTTTCGTAATTTAAAATGATGATGGTGGTGTTAGTTTTGTAAGAGGGAATGGTGTAGTTGGGGTTCTCTCCCTCTGCGGCTGCTGAGCTCTGTTAAGCAATATCAGTCATGGGTTGCCAACTTTTCATTTTAAAAGTCGCACTCTCTCTCACACACACATACACCTCTCGGCATATGATTCTCTTTTTTGAAGACATGGATTGAAGCCTCTGTTGCCGCCACTGCTGCCGCGTTCTTTTGGTCTTTTATTTTTTTACATTTTGTTGTTGGTTGTACTGTACGGCCGCCTTTTGTTGCTTTATCATTTTCCTAACTTGAGTTTAGTCTTATAAGAGTAACGTTAAGGTGCACAACGATCGTTTCAAATTAACGGCGGTTTTTCGTTGTTTTTATTTTTTCTTTCTTCTTGATAACTTAAAAAAAGAAAGGCATAGGAAAAATGAAACAAATAAGCAAAAAAGTAACAATTATTTCGAAAAGAAAAAAAAAAACTAAAAATTAACGGATAATTTTAAACTCCTTACCGTGTGCATCCCAAGAAGCAGTGCTCCTAAAGTGTTGAGAAAAAATCGATGTTTTTTCTTCAATTAAAAAAATATTTTTTAACGGAAACCTAGTTGTTATTTATTAGCTTCTCTGTGAACAAAAAAGTAAAAAAAAATACAAATAATAATTGAAATTATGACAATTTTTTCCCATAACTAAATTCAATTAAAGCAACTCACGCTATGTGGAATTGCTTCAACAGATCCATACCCAACAGACACACACTCACAACCAACTGGGGTACACCTCCGCTCCGTTCCTCGCCAGGCAACGCGGCTTTTTTCGATCTTTACTTTGGCAAACAAATTTGATGCGCTTGTTACTGCCGCCTCTGTGGAGATCTTCTGGCGTCGCTCCCCCTAGTGCCTCTTCAACGGCCGTTTTTTCGTTCTGACAATGGAAAAAATGCCGCCATTGCCTATGTATGAGTTGAAATTTAATATGTACCTTTCCGCACACATAGCAACAAAAGACAAAAACAAAAACCTCGGCAAAAATTCTGTACGTTATTGGGTTTTGCGAAAAATAAAAGAAACAGTTCCCCCCAAAAAAGTGCTTAGCAAACTGAAATTATCATCAAGACGCCATTCTAATTTCACAGAGCCAACAAAAAAATTAAAATCCAACTGACAGTTCAAAAAATGTCTTATAAAAAAATTAAAAAAAAATGAAAAATAATTTCGAAACGTAACCAACCGCACATATCAAATCATTGACCCAAAACTTAAACGAAAAAGAGAAATAAAAAAATAATTATAAAAAAAATCTCAAAAAACCAAAGAGAAACAACAAAATGCCGATAAAGAAGTGATCGTTAAAAACAACCAAACAACAAAAAATATTTAAAGATAACAAATAAATAATAACAAACTCCCTGCAAAACAAAATAATTAACTTTAGTGAACAGAAAAATACTAATTTATTTAAAATGTGCTACTCAAAAAAAAAAAAAAAAAAAAAAATCCGCATCCCCTCTTCCCCATATTTTTATTGGAGACTCTTTTCTCTCTCTCACACGCATACAAAGTAATTTTTATCACGGCGTCCCACCGAACCTACGAACCTCCAAAATTGAAAAATAAAAAAGGCAAAAAACAACGGCTTTGTCTTGTGTCAATTGTCGTCGTCGTCTCATTGTATGTGTGAGCTTTATCTCTCATAGGTCTGCGCGCGTCTCTTTTTGCAAAAAAAAAAAAAAACAACGTATAATGAAAAAATATCAATAAAATGTGCAAAACAAAATTTTGGTGAAAATGGCAACCCTAAACTTAAATGTTTGAAGCCGCTGTTCTGTTCGTTTTTTTTTGCTTTTTGCTGAATTATGCTGGAATTTTCTTCAAAAGGAGAATTGTCGTATATTGGAAAGTATGTATACATTTTTATTTTTTATAAAAAATTAAGAAAGAAAACTAGAAGAAATTTTCATCGTTAAGGTTTTGAGGATATACAAATAATAATTTTTAATTCAAATTTTGAGTACAATAATATTATGATCATTTAATCTTCAATTTTCATTATGAGTGAAGTATCAATATTAGGGTACCAGAAAAATTAAAAACGAATATATCTACGAATTAATTCTTTTAGACCAAATCTGTGCTGGAATTTTCCCCGTTTTTTGCCACAAAAGTCGAATAATATGGATACTTAATGTAATATCCAAATATTTCTCGATGAAGCATAGTGGCTTCTTTATTTTGGTCGGAAACCAAACCAAAAAGTTTCAAAATTATATATATATATAGGGGAGAGGGGGGCACCTTTGAACACTTTTTTCTTTCAAGCCTTATACAATTTTTTATTTTATAATTTTTGGTATCTTTTAAATTTTAACATACATATATAACCTTTAAAATGAATATACATACGACATACTTTAAGCTTGATAAATATATTTTATAACTGTTTTAATGGACGAAGTCAAAGTGTTCAAAACTGCCCCCTTCCAGGGGGGCACCTTTGAACAAGGCTTGACATTTTTGAACGACATAGTTTATTAGAGTCTTTATGTTCAAATATATATGTTTCTTATTCATAGATATCAGAAATACATTTATTTATTAAAAAATATATACAAAGAGTTTCGAAAATTAAAAAATTCAAATCAAAATTTATTAAAACATGAAATGACTTAAAAACAAAAATTAATATGCTGAAAAATACAGTTACTTTCGTAATCATATTAACCCATTTGAAATTTTGAGAAATGGAAGCCAAAAGTTAAAAACTCCCTTTTTTACTGGAGTTTGTTACGCATGTTCAAAGGTGCCCCACCTGTGGCATTTTACGGAAATTTATATTAACTTTTTTTGTAGGAAATATATATTAAAGAAAATACATTAGTTATGTTTGAAATGATTGTTGGAATCCAAAAAATTTGTTTAACGAAAGAAAACGATCACCGAATTCTATCTGCGCCCTTACAACCAAAAAATAAAAAGTTTACAATGGCACTGCGAAAACATGGTCACCCATTGATCAGGTTTTTGAGTTATGGAGCGATGAATTATTTGCTGTTAACTCTAAAGTTCAAGAAGAGAAATTTGCCCCTTCGAAACATTGGTTTTATTAGACCCCATGTTTCTTTGGACCTAGTCTAGATCGAATCCGAAGATGGGATTTATCGGTCCATTTTCTCGGGTACCTTCCCCACAAAGGTTTATTATTTTGAGAATTTGTTAATCCAATAACAAAATATAAAATTTACAATTTTGAATATTGGAGCCTCGGTCTACTCCTTCTCGTACATTTCGTACATTAGAGCCAATTAGGCTAAAAACGGAATACAGTAAAGTCTCGATAATCCAGATTATGTGGTAATCCGGACTGCATTCCACAACTCATTGTGTATTCCATAATCCGGATTGGTTGTCTCTATTTGACTATATAATCCGAATTATGAGGATATATTACTTGTTATGACTTTTTTTGTATAAGAATCGTATCTAGGCAAGAACTTCAGTAAGGAGTTCATATAAAATTTTACCTATTTTAGAAAAATTTTACCCTTCTATATTTAAAGTTCATATTTTTGCAATGAACAGCTTTATTTGCTAACATAAGCATAGAACAAAAATATGAAAATAATATCGTTAATTGGGATTATACCATAAGCTAGCAACTCCATTCTGTCCAAAGTCCTCCATATATATATATATATATACCCTTGGAAATAGTTTTTAAAGGAAGAACTTTTAACATTTTATAAGGAATTTTTAGTAGAATGTACATTTTGGTACCATAATTTGTTTATTTTAATAGATAAAACCCCAGAATAAATAATATTTATATTGAAGATGAATTTCATAGAATTTCGAAATATTGGAAACATATACATAAAAAACATTGACCTCAAGAGCGAATAGATTTAATTTATTACAATAATTATATTTTAAAATATCCACATTTTGAGTACTATAATGACACAATATTAATTTTTTGGTATAACGAATTCTCCGCAAATTCAATTATTAAATAAATACAGTAGATATCGGAAATAAGCACATCTCATATAAGAAAAAATTGCATATAAGAAAGATTATCAAAAACACCGAGCTTATACTTTCTTATATCCGATAATTCCATATAAGAAAAAAAACGATATATATATTTTTCAAATGCATATTTCGATACTTTAATGGTGACACTTTCAGTGTCTTTCATATGAGGATCTACTTTTCATTTCGTTGTAAAATCACAATTTTTTTAAAATAGGAGACTTGTCGAGCCGTATTGTCCTCTAGAGTTAGACATTATTCGAAAGAAAAATTCTATTAGAACTGATGAGGCTTTGTGGTTGGACTACGACTTCTCTACCTTTAACAATTGCAATTAATGGATCATAACAGCCTTTAAAACGATTATTTTTGTATACATTTTGAAAAACACAAATACTTTTTGTCGTAGAAACATTGTTTTCTTATTACAAAAAATGTTTGACTCAGTTCTAAATAGATTTTTTATTTGTCGTTGATTTGTGTACATTTATTTCGGTCTGATCTTCAAGTGGGATTTTGATTTCAATATTTGAAATTCCCCTAAATAAGCATTTGAATAACTTGTTTTATGTTTGACAACTATTTAAACAATCTGTTCTTTAACTCAAATATCTGCATTAACCATCGTCAGAATATAAAGTCAATAACCGAAATATTTATGCAGATGCAATTCGTTCTTGTTCTTATTTTTTATTTTTGCTGTTGTCGTATAATACTTTTAAACTGACAACCAAAAATAAATATTTCAATATTTGTCATTATAAATCAAGTGGAGTTTATTGTGAGAAATTATACGTGAAAGTATTTTTATAAAAAATAAATATACGAATTTATTATTCAAAACATTATCAAAAACATTAATTAAAAAAAATATATGACATTTTTTTGATCCTTTGAGTCATGCTTTTTTTTTTTTTTTTGGTAATTAATTTTGTAAACTTTATGAATTACTGCAAATAAAGGGTAATAATTGATTGCATTAATTACTGGATTTGGAACCTTCCGGCCAGAGAACAATTTTTTTTAAATAATCCTTCATGTGATAAAAAATTCTAAATGATTTTTTAATTTTTTTTTATCCACCCGAATATGAAAATTGAGACTGAAAATTAGGTTAGGTTGGGGAAAAAAGACAGCCATTTTTTTATATTGACTATGGGACTTTATTTAACATACTACGGAATGTCCGTCTTGAGCCAAATATGCACCGCTTTCTTGTATGATTTCTTGCCATTTTAAAGGTAACTCCATAATGTCTTTCTCATAGAAGTCCTGCTCTCTATTTGCAAAAACTCTAGTAGTCGATTTTCACAATCCTCCCTAGATACCAATTTTTTATCATTAAAAAAATTTTTCAATGCAAGAAGATGATAATCGCTTGGTGCCAAGTCCGGACTGGGGTTAAACACAATTTATTATCAAATATTAATAATTATTTATTTTAATAAAAGTAACGTCGTTAGTGGAAAATATTTTCAAGAATGAAAAATATGTATGCACATGAATTTAAAATATTTAAAAACCCAAGTCTAAGGCTACTTAGTTTCAATTAAAAAAACAGAATTAAATTTTTAAAGTAATTGTGGAAAAAAACCCTACACGGACTATATGGCGGATGCATTTAAACTTCCCAATCAAGCTCCCAAAGATTCTGGCGAGTCACTGTATATGTGTGTGGCCTAGCGTTGTCCTGGTTGAACACGACAGCTTTACTGTTGGCCAATTCTGGCCGTTTCTGGTCAATAGCTATCTTCAAACGGTCCAGTTGTTGACAATAGAGATCAGAATTTAACGATACTTTTTTACAACGTCTAGGAGTTGTTTTTATTTAATAAAAATGTGTAAAAATATTAGTTTTTTTTTCTTTAAAATGAAGTTCCTTTAAGTCATAATATTGGAAAATATATTTAGTTTGTTTTTAATATTTTTTCATTTTAAATAAAAATACAAATCTTAATGAAAAAATAAGTCTTATTTAAACTTTCTATTTTTTCTGTACTTAAGATTGTATTTTTTGATTTGATTCCGCTTTTTTAAATAGTTCGTGATTTTTTTCTCATTTTTAATAATTCATACAAATTTTAATATAATAATCATTTATTTTTATTTAATCTTCCTACTTAATTTCGTTGCGAGCTATGTTCAGCATATCAGTTCAATTTTTTTTTATTTTTTGATAATAGAAACACAACTAAATAATAACAAAAATGTGTTTATAAAAAGTAGTATTTCCCACCCATTATTTTCAATTTTTATGATTAGTAGTTGTTTTTTTGTTATTTTCTATTCTTATCATTGACAACAAAAAATTAATAACAACAAAGTTGAACGTAAATTGTTCTACATTTTAATGCTTTCTGTTGTTATTTTTTTTCTGTTTTTTAGTAGTTGCGTTACTTTCAAAGTTGATAATTTGATTTTTGTTAAAAATAAAAAAAGTAACAACAACAACAATTACATCAAAAAAAAAAAAAAAAAAAATAAAGAAGGCATTACCTCTTATCAGTTTCAAAATACTTTTCCGGCTACTAAAAAAATACTGTTTCTAGTGTCGATTTCTTCTTTTTTTTCAAGTAGTTTATTTAGTGTTAAGTGATTGTTTTTTTTTGTTGTTGTTATTTTTATTATTTTTGTCACATTGAATTGTGAAATTATTTTTATTTTTGGGGGAGGGTTTTTGTTTGAAAATTTGTATGAATTATATGAATTATAATCCTCCTCCAAAAAATAAAACCTTGAACGATGAAAATTTCTTTGGTGTTTTTATTTTTATATAAATTATATAATATAATTAAATGTATTTTTTGTATTTTTGTTTCTCTTCCAATTTTTAGGTTATTTTTGGTGAAATAGATATATTACAAAAATGTCTGTACTGAATGAATGATGTGTTGTATAAAGTGAGTGGTGAAAAAATATAGACTAAAAATAAATAAAATATTTTAAAGTGTGATAAAAATTTAAAAATATTAATACATAAAAAACTAATAAAAAATAAGTGTTAAGAAATATATATGATTCCCAACAAGCTTTTATCGATAAATCGATTTTATTCCAATTTAATTTTCTTTAATGTTTGATTAGTTGACATGTTGTAACCCAAAAAAATAGGACACAGTGGTTCGGTTAGGACATTATAATACAGAGATCTATAAATGGGTTTAGTTGATTTTTTTATGAAATAATTTTACGCAAAAGTCAGTTTATTTATTGTAGTGTCAATATGTGATGCTCGATTTTCTAGACAAAGTAAACTTCGTAATTTTTTATATTTATAGGAATATATTTAATCATATATTACTTAATGTCAACAACTGATTCAAATCCTTATCATAACTGTCATCCAACATTTGAAAGTTGTTTTCCGAATGATGCTGCAGGGCTATATTTTAGATAGATTTTTAGCTCATAGATGGCAGTAGATTCTCCAGATTCTCTCCGCAGACCGTATAATAAATTTTCAAAGATACCTGCCAGCTCCAGTTTTTAATAGGTTCCCAATGAATTTTGTCACATTAATCTTCCTTCGAAGTTCTTATAGCCACCTTTCCTGAAGTTTAGAATATTTTTTAATCTGTGAGCGGAATCAGAAATATAATTATGTGCGAGTTAAATCTCTTTGGAGATCCTTACTCTGTTTTAAAAATTCGGGCGACATTTACGATTGAAATGTATTAAAAATATATCAGCTTTCAATACATATTCTTAAAAAATCTCCGTTCACAGCAGCCGAGAAGCTTAAAACATATTTTTAAAAAATCGAGACGTCATTTATTTAAATTTTTGAAGATTTTTTTAAATATTTTAGTATGTAGTTTAATCCTTGATGGCGACCATTACAAGCTTAAGCCTTTAGATAGGAAAGTCCTTGAAAATAACTTTAAAATGCTAAGTACTTTTATTGATAGGCTATTTAAAATTTAATTAAAAAAAACAAGACCTAGAAAAAAATGTCCTTTATAAATATAAGGCTTTAGGTCGGCTAGTCCTTTGAGGAAATTCTTTGAAAAAAATATAAGAATTGAACAATCCTAACAAAATATATATATTTTTAAAATATTAAAAATTATTTTTTCATAGGTTAATCCTTAATAAATATCCATTAAAAATCTGAGCCTAATGTAGTCGATATCCGTCGAAATCTGCTGTTTGGCATAATATTTTTAACCATTATATCATTGAATAGTTTTGTACAAATATTTAATTAAATTTAAATATAGATAAACGCTTGTTGGGATTTTTTTTTAAAGAAGTGTTGTGTATTTGTTTTTATAATCAGTTATTTTCTCTGAAATTTCGACATTTTCATTTTACTGCTGTTTTTAGTGAGTGAGGGTCCAGTGTTTCACATTTCATTATATTCTATTGTGACTAGATCCACACTCATTAAAAACGGTTGTTAGAACAAGAAAATTATATATAAAAATGTAAATAATTTATATAATAATTTAATATATAATATTTTTATAATAAGTCTTATAATTTTGAAGTCAATGGCTTAGGTTGTAAAATAGAATTTTAAAATTAAAACAAACTAATAAATGAACTTTATCAGAAAAATTAAGACAATTAAATATTGGGGTTTTAAATGTATAGCCTAAGAAAAATACCTAATGGATTATATAGTGACAGTTTTTATTGGACCTAATTGCTAAATAAAATCTTGCAGAAATTAATTTATTATAGTCATTTCGGAATCCGTTTCCAAGGCGATCTTATTGTACCTCTGAAAGTCCTTGGAAAAACATATTACGACATTAGTTCTTAATGTCTATACGCGTGGATTACAATAGCTACGCTTATATCTCTAAAAATCCTTGAAAAAAAATATATATTTGCGAAATTTTTCATCGTCATTGAATGATCTACATTTATATCATTCAATTTCATTAAAGACGTTGAGTACGAAAAAAGCAAATTTTCATGATTTCTTTTACAAGAAATCGATTTTTTGGAAGTTTTTTTTTTAGAAAGGCCATACATTCGAATTTTTTGTTAAAACATCTTGCAAAGTTTTCTGACAAAATAATAGATAATAAGAATAAAATATAATATTGCCCTTAAGAGAAGTGGAATTAGGAAATGTACATTAAATAATAAAATAAAAAATTTAATTTATCAACTATCACCATTTCGATTTGAATGAAATTTTAAATTCAAAATAGCAAGGCTTAATCCCAGTTTGTTAAATGGTAAAAACATAAACTTATTATCGGCATTGTTCATTAAGAGATATTTTTTGGAGAAAAAATCCGTAAAGAAATTTCTAAAAAAAATGTCTTTTATTGGAGGACAATATTAGTATGTGTATAAAAATCCGACAAGAACATATGAATATAGGATCATTGATTTTTAAGCCACAGAGGACACCACATTCCAGAATGTCAGAAAAACGCACAAACGAGCCAATTCGTTGTATTTCATTTTGGCTTCAGAAATTTTCAGAAAATCCCATTATAGGACCATGCATTGGTTAACTCAATTTCTAAAGTTCTGGAATAGTAGATCCATATAAGCGGATGTATGTAATGTTCAAATTAAAAATTCCATACACATTTTCAAATGCCAAGTTTCTCAATTATTCGAGCTTAGAATTTGATCAAATTCCGGTACCCCATTATTACTATTAATGCATAAATATTTTGAATACTTCTTTCTCGTTTCCAAATTTACCATTAGGGGTTGTTTTCATTTTCTATCCCCTATTTTGACCAACAAATTCCAATACAAAAATTCCTTCTCTTAATATTAGAATGCAAGATGTAACGCAATGTGTTTTTGTCGGACATAAATAACTTCAAATGAAAGTTAAAACAATTTCAACCCCTTTTTGATAATTCTAAGAATTCCATAATGATAATGATCGAGCTTTGGCTCACAAAACAACCCCCTTTCCCTTGCTAGATCTTATTTTGCATTCCATCAAGTTTTTTCCCTTTTTGCTTTGTTCATAAAGTATGCAGGCAATTTTCTTGCTTCATATGTTAATTTCTTTGGAAATCTGTTTCCTGTTAAGGGTAACAGAATTTCTTTAGAAAAACCACAGATGTTTGAATTAGTTTTCTTGAAATGATTACAATTATTTTGAATAAAGAGACAGAGAAAAGCAACCACCATTATCACATCGGTATTTCAAATCGAAATAATAACATTAAAGTTTTTTGTTAAGGGAAAAATTAGGGGAATAAAATTTGAAAGCACCTGTTTTGGCTTTAAAACTTAATTCTAAGGAACCAAAAAATATAAATGGTACAGTTCCAAATATGGGAAATAACATTTTACCACCCCTAATACATTCAAGAAAATTAAAATAAGTTTCAAAATATAAACATTCCTGCAAACTAGGGAGGGTATATAGGGTAATTCATTTCGATGTTCTCTGATATTCAAGGAAACACCAGAGAAAATTAAAATTGTATTGAAAATATTTCTTATTTTATAGAAAAATATTTTCCTGGCCCTTATTACACCAAACAAAGGTTGGTCGCGGTTATACCTTAGATGGTCCATCCGTTGAGTAAACTGGTTGAGAATTTCGACTGGTAAATCGATCGTCACCCCTGATATTTTACATATGAAAATTCGTGAAGACTAGGAAGCATTGTATAGGGTAATTCATTTCGTGGTTCCCTCACATTTAAGGAAACGTCAGAGAAAAATTAAAATTGAATGGATAATATTTCTTATCATTTGGAAAAATATTCGTTGACCTTTTAACGCCATTCAAATGTTGGTTAGTGAATGGTCCATCCACTGAATCCTGATTTTTGATGACTCGTTCAAATATTTCGACGCTTAAGTGGCGATCGAAACCCCTTATATTTTACTTCAAGACCTGAATCTAAGCTGGGCTGTTCCCATAAACATGAACTTGGTGACTTATCGACCGGCATGAAATCCTCAACTCACTGTGTTCATGTCGAGGTTCCTTGATATTTAAGGAAACATCAGAGAAAATAAAAATTGAATTCGAAATTTTTCTCATCATTTGGAACAATATTCAACAGTCAAATATTGGTCGCGGTTATATCTTAGATGGTCCAGCCGTTGATTAAAATGTTCAATGAGTCTTTCGAGCATTTCGACTGGTAAGTGGCGATCGACACTACTTGATTTTGCTTCAAGGCCCTGAATCTAAGCGGGGAAAAAGTTGGGGAAAGCTCTTGGTGACTTAATGATCGGCGTGAAATTATGAAATCACTGTGTTCATTTCGAGGTTCCTTGATATTTAACCCTTTATGGCCCAATGTTGCCCACAGGCAAAAAAATGTTTTAGAGCTTATATTTATTTTACAGCTAGTAGATATGCATTCTTTGGATTTCCTATGTAAAGACCTGATTATGCACGACACATATCACAAGAAAAATTTAAAAAATTCAATTTTTTGGTAAAGTTATGTGCTTTTTAATATAGAGAAGAGGGCAAAAATGTGTACAGTACTATCTTATGTATACAGTCCAAATTATTTTAATCCTTCGTATTCGAAATATATGAATTCTGCCGTCAGAATTATTTTTGATTCTTGTTAAACAGAATACAGAGATTAATTTAAAATGATTTTTTCGTCGATTTTACATTTGGTTTTCTTGATATTGGGCTTTTGTTTTTTTTGGAAAGAATGTACTGTATCTCCCAATTGCAAGGATGTAGCGATGTCAAATTTGATCCATATCCTATCTAGGATAGTTGCATTAAATCTGTGAACAAGAAATTGTTCTACGATTATGGACAAAATTCGGTGCTCAAAGGGTTAAGGCAACATAAAATTAAAATTGAATGGGAAATTTTTTTCTAATTTGAAACAATATTCCTTGGCCTTTATTACACCAGTCAAACATTGTCCGCGGTTATATCTTAGATGGTCCATCCGTTAAGTAAAATGTTCTTTTGAGCATTTCGAGTGGTAAGTGGCTATCGACTACCGTGAGTCGAGCTGGGTTGTTCCCATAAGCTTTTGATGAGTTCTTGTAGGGAAATATGTAACGATGTGGGATCACATAATCTTGGCGACTAGTCGTTCGGCGTAAAATTATAAACTCACTGAGGTCTTTTCATAAATCCATTGATTAATGCAACTTGAAGGAAGTGATGCCGTCTTATTGAAACCAAATATCGACGATTTTCAATTTCAGCCATCAAATAGCCGATTATCATGGCTCAATAAAAATATAGTGGGTTCACAAAACCTTTGTGTACCTTCTTCTGATGTCTCACATAATTATCGCAATGATTTCAAATTCAATATTTACATACAGGGATGGATTCGTATGTTCATACTTATATGAAAGATGTATTGCCCGTTTAAATATGGAATTTCTTCATCACTGCCTTTAATTGCCTCCTTCCCTAACTGAACTGCTAAATTCCGAGCTATTTTTATCACTCATATGCAGCAGAGTCCCCACTAAATTATGTTGCATAAAGACAAAAACTCTTTCATAGTTTTTATTTTCTGAATGACTTTATTTTGCGTCTCTTTCTCTTGCTTCTTCATATCATAATCTCCACTTCGCTTATATTAAAATTGCGTTGCGTCTTCTTTTTTTTTGTATAAGCATTACTTATGTTTTATTTTTTCTCTTCCTCTTTTCATTCATTCATTAGCCTGTTATTACTTCATACATGCAGACCAACCTACAACCAGGGGTCGTTCGTACCCCTTGTTGTGGCATATTTTTCTCTGCATAGCTTTCAACACAAAAATCATTGTCTCTTTTATGAAGCAAAGATTTATAAGATCATTGCTTATGTTTTTGTCTTTCTGTTTTTGCTTTGTCGTCTTTTCTCCATCTTTGTCATATTTCTTCATTTCTTTTGATTTTTCTCATTATATTGCAACAGCAACTGTAGATTGTGCGATTGTTTACAATTATTACGTCTACTCTGTCCTGCTGATTTTTTATTATTTTTGTTATGTATGTGTTTGTGACGTTGAACCGTTTTTTTTCTCTCAATTTTTATCTTTAACTTACTTTCTTGAGATTTTATGAGTCAATCCATTGTTTTTTGCTGCACAATGGGTAATTTTTATTTGAAACAAGCAGCTCAGTTATAGGAACATAAATGTGCAGATTCTTCTATGTACTGAGGAGAGAAGACCTTCTATATATAGCAGATATATAGAGAATAGGTACCTCTTTTATTCGGGGGTAAATTAAAAAAGTGGGGATATAAGAAGAACCAATTGGCCTTCTAGAAGAACCTCTTGGTCTTCAAGAAGACCTTTTGGTCTTCTACCCCTTGGTCTTCCATAAGCAGACGCCTTAATCATCAAAAATTTGACTGCTTGGCTTTCTATAAGAACACCCTTTAGTCTCCTGCAGTTATTTGATAAAATAACAAATTCTACAGCGATACCTTTAGAAGAGGGAAATCCTCTTCTACCAATAGAAAACTTCACCCTTCTCTCCATAGAGTTTCTATCTGCAAAGATTTTTTGCCCACTGTTGTAACCAAAATTGCTTGGTCCTCTGTTGCCCTGTCTATGCTCATCAATGATTAAAGTTTTATCTGTGTGTCGTCTCTTCATTGCAACATCACTTCGATTGTCAGTCTGACTGTTGAAATGTCTGTCAAAGTTGTTGATGTCTGATTCAATGGCTGAAGCAGCACACTCTGTCAATGGGCATATTTTTATTTTTTCCTATCTATTTCTGCGTCTTCTTCGAGATTGTTTTTTTTTTTTGCTGTTCCTCACCAAGGAATTGAAGTTAATTTTGAGTTTCGATTTTTTTTTCATTTCGCGCTACATTACATTTTCTTTTGCTTCATATCATTTATTATTTGTTTAGATGTAGGGTTTTTTCTGTTCGTTATCTTCTTAGGAACTTGTGGACGACCTCCCTCCCCCTTATATACTTTGTATTGATCATTATGCTTATTGGAGATGGCGGAGACGGCGGCATCAGCGTTCGATGTGCCTCTGTTACTACATTTCTGTTTGTTTTGTTATCATCTTCTGCGTCATTTTGAATAAAAGTTGTTCATTAAAATTGATATGACGATCTTTTGTTTGATTGTTGATTTGTTTCGATAGACAGATGTACATATACATATGTATGTAGGAATGTAAAGATAGATAGGAAACCTTGCCAGGGAGGGGGAGATAAGTTCTGCTGCTATTTTTAAATCATAATCTATTGATTTGTCATATAATTTACGTACCATTTTTATTATTAAATATTGTCTTTGATATGGGCCCCATGTTGGGTGCCATTTTAATTTTAGAACAATATTTGTAAACGATATGGGCCCCATGTTGGGTGTCATTTGTAAACGTTCACAATTTTTGTGGAATGAAATATTTTGATTTATCGGATTTTATTATTATATTATGTTGATGTGCATCACGTTGGGCGCCATTTTAAGATTTATTATTAACATTTAATGTTTTCTTATAAAAACTGTTAAAATGAAAAAATTGTTTGTGATAGATCAGGGTTTATAAGATTTATTTATTCTTACAAAATTCATAATTGGCGCCCAAATTGAGGAACGTTAACTTACGTTGGGCACCAATTTTGAGTTACTTTGTCAAGATAATGATACAAACATTTCGTGTATCAAAATATGTTGATAGACTTTATAGGAGTATGTATATTATAGGGTATATTTGAATTGTGCTTAACGTTGGGCGCCATTTTAAAGATGCACAGTCACGATTGACAATTGGTCTAAAATCAGACTTTAGAAATTTTTTTATTAACCCTTTCAGTGTCAAAAAAAAATTTTTGTCGGAATAAAAATCTAAAATTTTGTACTTAAAATCATATGAAGGCACAGAGTTTAGAAAAAAACCCTCGGACAGTTTTGTCTGTCTTCCAGCAAAAACAAAGACATCATTTGTAACGGTACATAGGATAACCGAAAATTTTCAAAGGAAGAGAGTAATTTTAAATGTCGAATATATTCGACAAAAACACTGAAAGGGTTAATATTATTACAGGGTGTCTCTAAATTGTGCCTTACGTTGGGCGCCATTTTGTTTTTCTTGTCGAGATTGTTAAATAGACACATGTTCTTAAATATTATTATTAATTTTGATTAAGCTACATGTTGGGCGACAAATTGATTTTTATTGTCAAGAAAGTTAAATCACTAAGTAATCTTTTTCATTATGCCTCACATTGGGCGCCATTTCAAGTTCTGTTTGTAAAAATTGGGTCAACTTTTCTAGAACGTAATATCAGACTAAGTTATTTATTACATTATAAATGAAATACTTAAATTATATCTCATGTTACGTTTTGGAATATAGTATACGTTATAGGATTCTGTACTTATATTGAATTGTGCTTCACGTTGGGCGCCATTTTTTAACTTTTATTGTTTAGATTGTTATTATTATCGCATGGCTTGTTTTTGTAGGAATTTTTTTATAAAATCATTTTTTTAACATTGATTTGTCACTCATGTTGGGCGCCATTTTCAATTATTGGAAAGATCTCTACATTTTTCATGTAATAAAGGTCTACTATTGTAACCAAGAACTCAACTCAGTATTTTTCACTTAAATATGTTCTCTCCTTTCATTTTTTTAAGTAACCCCGTTACCCCTCCTGTATGTTTCTAGAAAACAGATGATTTAAACTTCGTTTTCAAACTAGACCTTGCTTTAATTGTTGTTTGGTTTTTTATCAATCTTGTGCGAAATGATTTATTATGGCTTTTAATTCAATTTTATTTCAGAAACAAAACTAATTATTTTAATTATACTCTTAACACCTTTTTACGCTGTCGTATACTCAACATGATTATGATAAGGAGTCTACTAGAGACTGAATATCTGATACAGCAAATTAATTTTTCGCTTTCCAATATATTTGTTTATATACTATTGCATATTCTCTCTATGCTTTGCCGTCTACATTTGATTTCAATTTTTTCCTCCATTTTGATTAGCATAAATTAGAATTCAATTAAGTATTATCGGTCTGTCTGGCATACGGGTTCGATTCCATTCCGCATACAATTTTATGATAAATTGATTGCCGGACTCTCTCTCTCGTGCTGATCTGACTCGCTGTGCTGTCTTATTGAATGATCGTCATAAATATTCAATAAAGGTAGTAACATTAAAAGTAATCAATAAATACATTGCAGAATATACACACATATATTCTACTCTCCCTCATTGCGACATATTTACACTTTGTTTTTACAAAGTTTATTAGCATTCGCGATTAGCAAAGAAATGGGATTCAATGTAATTGATAATAAGTTTTGCAAAATAGAAATAATGCAACAGTCTGTAAACAAAATTGTATATAAGTATGTGTCTATACGTCTGCCAAGAAAACTTTGTTTAGATAAACATAATAATAATCGTCACCATTATTACCGCTTGCTGTCCTCGCACTTCAGCGCTCGTCGCTCCACTTGAGAGTCATTTGAGATGCAAAATTTACTTGAAGTGTGTTTTTTTTCTTTCTTTTTTTTGTATGACCGACATTATTGTGCCAGACTTTTAATTAGCTTTGACGACAAAGATATCGGAGCAGAAAAAAAAAAAATATGCAATTATGGAAAAAATAACAATAACAAATTGAAATACCGTTACTTTTGTTGGAAATACACTGAGAGAAAAATATGGACATTTATAGGTGATAGAAGGTTAAATTTCCTTCATTTAAAGGAAGAAATGGTCTTCTAATAGAAGTCCAAATTGTCTTCTAACGACAAACCGCTTTATCTTGGAGAAAATCTGAAACAAAATTTTCCTATTAAAGACTACTTAAAGGTACTTTTATAGACCAAATGGTATAGTTATATGATACCAGAAGATCTTCCTTTAATATAAATTGACTTTCTAATAGAATATCAAAATATTTTCTAATAGAAAACCAAATGGTCTGCTTATAGGATACCCAATGTCATACTATACCACCCGATCTTCCAAAGAGTCGAAGATCAAAGAGTCTTCCGCTAATAAGATACCAAAAACAGAAACCCAAAAAGTCTTTCACAAAAATATATATCCATCATAACTCAAAATGGCGCCCAATGTGGTGCACAATTAAAAAACTTATTTTAATAAGAATAATACATCCTATAATATCTTATTTATCACAAAATTGTGTTCTTTTAACAATTTTAATTACAAAATTTTAATTGTATGTGGCGCCCAACCTGAGTCACTATTAATTTTTATTATCCTATAAACTCTGATATATCATAACATTCCGTTGCACCATAAGTCTTCTGCTAATAAAATTCCGAAAAAATCAACAATACTTTCACATACGTTTGATAACGTAACTCAAATGGCGCCCAATGTGAGGCACAATTAAAAAAATGTTTTAATAAGAATACTACATTCTATAAAATCTGATTTATCACAAAATTGTGTCCTTTTAATAATCTGGAGAAAAAACATTTAAATTGTGACAATAAACTTCAAAATGGCGACCAACGTGAGTCACTATTCTTTTTTATTAATCATATAAACTCTAATATAAAAAAAACATTTTGTTACACAAAAGAGTCTTCTTCTAATAAAGTACCAAAAAACAACAAAAGGTCTTTCACAAAGTGGGTATCCATTTCATGAGTTCGTTAATTAAAAAAACTTATTTTAATTTGAATAATAAATCCTATAAAATCTGATTCATCACAAAATTGCCTAATTTTAACAATCTTCATTAGAAAAAATTAAATTGTGACAGTAAACTTCAAAATGGCGCCCAACGTGAGCCACTATCTATTAATTAATAATCCTAAAAACTCTGATATACCATAACATTTTTTTTCACAAAAGAGTCTTCTGCTAATAAAATACCTTTTAATAAGCCTGATTAGAAACCAGTGAGCGGAGCAGTATAGTCGGAAGGGGCCGACCATATGATCCCCTACACAACTTCCACGAAAAACTAACTTTCTGTGGATCTATATTCTGAGCTTGGGCAATATTTCGCGATATTTGAACTATCTGGACCAACTAGAGGCCGCGAATTATTACTAATGTTCAGTACAGCCCTTCTAATTTCTGCCCAGATTCCCTTCCCTTGTGTTGTGATCTTCCTATTCCCATTGGAGCCTATAAATCGACTCGAAAAACACAAAAAATTAAGTTTTCGATTGACTTCATCACAATATAATTATCTGATCGTCACCGAAAATTAGGACCATAACTGGAACATCATGGAACATTTTAAAGAGATCAGCGCTATATTTCCGCCTCTAGTGTGGTAAAGGGTTACTAAATAACGTCTGAATACATAAGGACCTGTAAATATTTAAGTGTAACTGCCACATGTGAGTACATAAAACCGTAAGGTCAACCACTGCCCAACAACTTTTCGGATCTATGTCCTTCAGGGGTAAAACTATGCGCTATAGAATACAAATTTTGTAATTTTTCACACAAAAGTCAGGGTCCATTTGACCCGCTAAATGTTGACCGATCCTTATCAAAAGAGGCATGCTTATTCTTTGGCCCGAACCCCTTCTTCTATGTAAAAATTCGCGATGTTTGGGTCATAATTGCGGCCTCTAGAGCGACCAGGAAAACCGACAAAAATTTAGTATTTGGTCCATTTCATCCCCTATATATTAACAGATCTTTAACAAAAACAATAGGGGTCTTCATTGGGCAGAACCCATCCTACATGTAAAATTTCGTGAAGATTGGTCCATAACTGTGGCCTGTATCGTGTTTACAAATTATAATGGAAAAACGGACGGACGGACGGCCGGACACATATGTCTAGATCGACTCAGCTAGTCGAGATATGAGGATCGGTATACTTAAAGGTGGGTCTAGGACCAATATTTCGCGGCGTTACAAACTCTTGGTGCTGCACAAAGCTATAATACCCTGACAACATTGTTGTGTAGGGTATAACAATATAATTGTAAATGAACTTCAAAGTGGCGCCCAACGTGAGTGACTATTCATTATTAATTAATCCGTTAAACTCACATATATTATAACTTTTCGTCACACAAAAATGTTTTTTATTTAAGAATGTTAAAAGGAAAATTTAAAATGGCGCCCAACATGGGGCCCAACTCAAAGACATCATTTACGGAAGACCAAAAGTTATTTTTATTGGTGAAAAATACGTTAACGACCAAATATTTTCTTATTGAGGACCGATATTTGTTTATAGAAGATCAAATGCCTTCTTATAGAATACAAAACAAAACATTCTTTTAGGAAGCCATAAGAATACCATACAAAAGGTAATCTACCGACAGACAACTTTCTAAGCGTGTCGAAGATTGGTAGAACAATATATATAGCTCACTTCTCTCTTTCACCTTCCCCATATCCCTCATCTAGGGAAAATATTTCTAACTTTCGATTATGGAAATGTTATGTGTCTTCAGAAGGCACTTAGTATTTGTATAGGTCAAAAATTACATTATGCAGAATATTTTGTGGAAGACCAGATCTTTTTACATAGAATATCTTATGGGCATTCTTCTTTTGATATAGATTGCAGATCCACTACATGCGTTCTCATGTGTTTTGTATAAACTAATTTTTAGAGTCACAAAACTTTTCCTCATTACTTATAGGTCAATAATACCCCCTGTATTACTGAACTCTAGACCCACCATGAATTTCTATCAACACCGTCCACCGCCTCTTCATGTACCGGTAATTCATAATGTGATATATTTATTAGGGTGTAATTATCATAGGAAACGTAACGACGAATACAAAAATAAATAAATAAATAATTTAAGCCGCGTTATGTATATGAGGCCAAACCGCAATAATGTTTTTTTTTTACATTTACATTTTTGTTTTGTTTTCAAAACAATAGCCGCTGTCATGTTACGCACTGATGCGAGACAATAATAAAAATAATGACGCTAATGTCTAGATGGAGATTATTTCATTGTTGGCAATTTTTTTCCACTATGTGTTTTTTTTTAACGTTCGTACTCTGGTCGATGTGTTTAGTTTTTTTCAGGAAATATAACTGTGGGTTTTTGTTATATGTTACTTTGTGGAAACTTTTTTTGTTGGTATTTTGAAATAAATGTAAAGTAGAAAAAAAAAATAGTACACAAAATAAAAGCTGACAAAAGGGTCATTACTCTTTGGGGGATATGTTAATGTTTTTAATGCATTTAAGTTTTTGAATATGGTGTAGTTTACAATGATATTTGGTAAAAAAAAATAATTATTAGTATTAATTATCAATATTAGATTTTTGTGGAATGTTCGTCGATCAGGGGCTTATAGAGATCAGAAATGAACAACACTTATATTTGATTCCTATGAAACCCCCTTCCTAACAAAGGGTCTTTAATTCGTTTCCTTCAATTCATTGCTAACATTTTCTAGATTTAAATTTGTTTAAATTCTTGATTTAATTTTGTAGCTCTTCATTCCTTAAAAATCTGTTTAGTTTTATGAAAGTCTTAGATTGAATTTATAATCATATTTAGAAAATATCTGTAGAAATCTATTCCTTAGAAATCCATTCTATATTGTAAAAATCGATATTTTCCCCAGTTCGCCCCAAATATTTTAAAAAGAAGCCTCTGAGGATGTTTCTAAACTAGGAATTCAATTTTCTTGTGTCATTTCCAACACTTGCCTTTGGCCTAATCGAAAGTTCTTTTTTTATAAAATCCTTCGAACATATCGTTGTCTGCATCTATTTCCCCATCTAGAAGTATTGCTACTTTTTTCGAAAAAAAAAAAAAAAACATTATTAATTTGCCATGCTCTACCTCTGTGATTTATAATGGTGTGACACAAATTCTTGCGGCTAACTTTGTAATTAATCTATAACATATTATTTTAAACAAAGCACTATCATCGATAACAAGTTGTAGCTATTACCACCTCGAAAAAAAATTACAAAAAAAAAAAAAAAAACAGAAAAAACAAGTTGGGTGGGTGGCCAAGCCTCTGGTTTTTTGATTGGTAGTAGATAAATAATTTTTTTTTGTAATGAATAAATCAAATATTTAAAACATGTTCAATTAGAAGATAAAATATGACCGAAATAAAAAATTGGTCTCTTCAGGTTTTGGTTAATTTGATCCTCGGAATATTGACTGATATCCAGATCGCATTCCCCATGAAAAATTTGTAACGTTCGGCTTTTAATTGTGGCGTCTAGAGCGACTGTGAATCAGGCAAAAATAAAGTTTTCGGTTCATTGCACCCCCCAAAAATATCATCTCAATATCGAAAATAACCGAATATTATAGGCGTCGTCCTTGGCCATAACTAGAACTTCATGTAAAATTTCAGAGCGATAGCGCGACATTTCGGCACTCTAAGGGGTAATAATATAATTCTTTTGCACCCTCTTGGCCGATTATAGGTCATCAGCTGAACTGTCTAACCCTGGCATATTTATTATTTACGCCATAAACTAAAAAATTGGGTCACTTTAGGTTTTGATTGATTTTACCCTCGGAATATTGACCGCTCATCATCTAAACAGCCATTCGAATTAGTAGGCCATATCGCCTTCCCCATGGAAAATTTGTGACGTTCGGCTTATAATTGTGGCGTCTTGAGCGACTAGTGAATCAAACAGAAATAAAGTTTTCTGTTCATCATCTAATATTATCTCAGCATCTCCGAAAATTATAGGCGTAGTGCTAGACCACAACCGGAACCTCAAACAAAATTTTCTAGCCATCTGCGCGACATTTCGGTTCTCTAGTGTGGTAATAGCAATTCAAAACAATATCAAAATCAATTTCAACCACTCTTCTTCGATATACTATCAACTTCTCGCCATAAAATACAAAATTTGTAAATTTTTCTCACAAAAGTCTGCGTCCATTTGACCCGCTAAATATTGACTCATTTTTATCAAAATAGTGATGTTCGGGTCATCATCATTAAATTTTTGGTCCTTATTATCCGCAAAATATTAACCGATCATTACCAAAAACAATAGAGGTCTTCTTTGACCAGAATCCATCCTACATGCAAAATTTAGATTTTGACGATTGGTACAAAACTGTGGCCTGTACAAATTATAATTGACAGACGTACCGGACACAAATGTCTTGATCGACTCATCTAGTCGAGATATGATCTAAAATCCACCGGAACTTTTATATGGAAGGCTATGCCTTGATGAACCGATGTCATGAGAAAACGAAATACCAAACTTCCGACACTGAGGTTAAAAAATTGTGCTATGACCTTGAAAATACCAAAATTAAGGGTGGACCTTTGTATGGGCCACATAAAAAAAAATTCACAGTCGAATCAGCTATTCCATATATTTCCAAACCAAATTAATATTTTTAATAAAATCCATGATCATGTGGCGAACCATTAGATCAAGGACTGTGAATTTGATTTAATGGTTAACAATGTTCTGTTTTCAGATACATTATTTCACAAAGATTGGTCCATAACTGAGGCCAGTATCGAATTTACAAATTTTATTTGACAGACGTACGGACACCCAAGTCTAGATCGACTCAGCTAGTCTAGGTATGACGATTGGTACACTAAAAGGTGGGTCTAGGATCAATATTTCGCCACCAACTATTTAAAAAAATCCACAATGGGATCGTTGAAGAAAAATAAATAAAAAATACCAAATTTGGATCATGTCTCAATCTTATCTCTTAAAAACATATTTTGAAAAACAAAAAATTAATTTGGCCCACGTTTCTGAGGCTCGAAACAAAATTATTCCGCCTTGAAATTTAGCACTTTCGATACATGAATTTTTCACGAATTAAATTTTTTAATTAGTTTCAAAAATGTATTACTGTTCGGAATGATTTGTAAATTTGTATAGCTCAACTCAAATATTTACCAAGGCAATCGTTACACCAACATTTTGTGTATTTCATTTTTTTCTATCCTTTTTCAACCTTTTGCAAATAATTGCAGTTTTAGGCAATTATTTATTACTTCAAATTAAAATAAAATATTAGTTAGCGAACCAAAAACTCTAACAATTCTTCTTAGATACCCAACATAATCTGCATCGATACCTAGCTGCCTCACCAACACTTTCAGTCAAGCCTTTATGACCAAACCGCCAACCGACCAACCAATCGTGCTTGTTAGCCACCAATTTAATGACAGGTTGACACAACATTTTTCTTATTTCGATTTTTTTCGTTTGATTTTCCATTTTGTTAATTCCACCATCGTAATACCATAAATTTTCTGGTAATTTTAAGGTAATTTAAAATAGATTTACAAAACTCCTTTTATTTAGGTGCTCAAATAACACTTTAGATCTATAACCCCCCCAACGTTCAAGATTGATTGCCAGCATTACATTGTAATTGACTCGGTTCGCTTGTTTTTCACCGACAGCTGAAATGTCAGGCAAATTAAAACTCAAAAACCGACCACCATTATATATTGGGGGACAGTAGGTTTTTTACTTTGTCACGAAGTGTCACCAAATGTAATAGGCCGGCCGTCTATAATTCAAAAAAGAGATAGAAAAAAACACCAAAGTTCACCACCTGTTGCTAAATTGTGTCACAATTGTCGTGACAGTTGGTGGTTTGATTCTGTTTTTGTGTTTGCCATGTTTTACAAAGAATTTACACCAGCGTGCAAGTTCATAATTTGAAGTTATTCATACGAGTACAACTTCAAATAAATAAACTTGAGTTTTCGTGTAAATTCTTTGTAAATCATGGCTATGACTTGGAATGGTGTTTTGTGGACCCCCCGTCCCAGTAGATATTTATCTATAGCCATTTAATATACTAAATTATAGTTATGTAGGTGAAATAAGGTGACTAGGTCACTCATGTATTGAATTACGGAGTAGGTTTGAATAGGTTTCAAACTTAAAAATGATAGATTAAAAAAAAATAAATAAATAAATTTACATGAATATCGAATATAAAGGAATATAGCCACCATAATGGATTTACATTTTTCCAAAATTTACAATTTTTTTAACCCAACCCTTGTTATTTTTTTAATCACAGATCTTGTAAAAAGAGCTTGGGTAAAATTAAATTTATAAAAAATTCACAATCATATCATTCACAGAAAATAAAATTAAAAAAGTGCACATTCGAATCTTTGATATTTTTTTAAATTTCCAATCGGATTTAAAAAATCCACTGTCTGATCTCATTTTGAAAAAAAAATAATTTACAGAAAATCCAATGTAGGATATATGAGGAAGCCAATTTGAATCCCATCTCTAATAATACTAATAATAAAAATACATAAGGTAGACTTTCAGAATACCAAAAATCCCCCGGGCCTTTTATATTAGAGGCTATGCTTCGATAAATCGATGTCATGAGAAAACGAAATACCAAACATCCGAGAATGAGGTTAAAGGAAGGACATTTGGCATTTACAGAATAAATTAAATCGAATAAAATGGTGCGAAAAGTTGATCGAAATCATAAATAAAGTTTGGACTCCTAATGGTATGCATCATACATAATTAGATAAAGTTTGGACTCCTAAAAGTATGCATCACATATTAATATCACTGTCATTTCAATGTCTTTAATACATTTGTATTTTAACTAATATATATTTGAATCTAATTTTTATATTTTTCATATTAAATGGAAGGATTCTCTATCTGCCAAAAACTATATTGAAAATTGCGGCATGACGGCAACTCTGAATGTATCACAACAGCTGATAGCTAAACAGCTGATTGCTAAATTTTTGGTAGAATAGATATGCAATAAAAGACTATTTTGAATAATAGTATTTTCACAGTTACAGAAAATATTAAATTATAAGAAAAAATATAGTAAACGTTAATCGAAATAAAGTTTAGTCTCCTGAAAGTATGCACCACACATGAATATCACATTATTTCAATGTTTTTAAACACAGTTCAGTAGTGTTTTCTTATTTAGTTGTGAGGAAAACTTTGACAAAGTACGCCATGACCAGGGATGGTCGTTGTAGGTGTAAACGTCGAAAACGTCATATACCTGTATAACATGTAATAAATGTAGTTAACGTCATTTATTTGAATATTATTATAATATACTGTTATTTTCAAGAATATATATTATTTTTACATATATCTGAATATTCCTTACTAGAACTGATAAAAATTCTATACTTTTTGGAGAAGAAGATTTTGAAATTTGATATGGATTTATGTAAAGCATACGTAATTTCCAAATTGATTAATGGAAATAGCTATTTTGTCAAAACCCTAATGGTTTTTGGTGGGTTTCCGACGTTTCTGACGTAAGTATTATACGTCGGAAATGTATGTCCTTTACGTCACTATTTCTGACGGACCATCTCTGTCCATGACAGTGCAAAAGTGGTAACTAAACAGTTGATTGCTGGATTTTTGCTATAGTTAAATTACTATTTAAATTGGTATTGTTCTAAAATGACTTCACAGTTACAGAAGAAAAATTAAATCTAATGGAAAAATAGTCAATCGAAAGAATATTATGCCCTAAATGATGTTGGTACTCCTAAAAGTATGCATCACACATAAAGATTGTAATAATTATACCACACGGTGATACAGGGTATTATTTTTTTCTTGCTCTTTTGTGATGTTTTCCTGTTGATTTATTTATGGAAATAAAATCGAATAATAAAAGTGACAATATATTTGTATATGTTTGAATATTTTATTTTCCGGTGAATCCTAATAGTATGCATTACACAATATGATAGAATTGCTACGAAACTTATTTTGAATATAAAAGTTTTCACAGTTACAGAAAATATTTAATTATATAAAAAATTGTGGTAAAGGTTATTCGAAGTGGTGTAAATATTTAACTTAAATAATGTTTAGACTCCTAAAAGTATGCACCACACGTAAATATCTCATTCGTTCAATGTTTTTGGACACATTTGCAGTGTTTCCTACAAAATCTCTTTAAACATCTCTATAATTGAGTGTATTGATTTCCCATCTATAGCACTTTATCTGTAGAAGATCCCTTGCAATCTCCTTCAATGTTTCCGATCTTACTCAACATTCCACTGCTACTACATGCGACCCTCTTGTGATGTAAAAATCCCCCCCTCTGATAACATCGACAAATTAATTATTACAAAACCAAAAAAACAAATTGATTGTTTTTTGTTGTATTTGTTGTTGTTAGTTTAACAAAAGTCATAACATTGTTTTGCACTAATGACTGTCTGTCTGCCTACTAGAGGAGATTCATTTCCTACTACTACTACTCCAATTGCCATTTCAAATGAAAAATATATCTGTTTTGTGAAATAACGACAAAAAACACACACAATAACAACAAAATACTATTTGCAATATCATTCCACTATCAAAGTACCGCAAAGGAAAATCGAGTGTGTGCGGGGGGAGAGGAGGGGGTATGATGAATTCAACGAATGAGTGAGCTGGCGAACGATCACACTTAAAAAAAAAAAAACAAAAAAGATAGTAACTACCTACCAGCTAGCGGGTGGTTTGCTGTAATGTTAGTTAACTTTTGATATAGTTGTTGTTGCTACAGTATTTTTTTTTTCGAATTTCCGTTTTCACTCAGGTGAAACACAATGATGATGATGGTGCTCGTCGTCGTCGCTAGCTCCATGAAAAAAGGGGTCCGACGCTACACTAACAACTTTATTTATTTATTGGTTTCGCTTGCCGCTAGTGGTAATTTGTGTTTTTGTTTTGTTGTTGTTGCTGTTGTTTTTTTTATTATTATTTGGAAGTGAGGAGGAAGTGATGTTGTAACATAACATGTTACACTTTACGCTAATGATTCATTGAAATAGTGTTTTTAGTTTTTTTTCTTTGCTTTTCAAAATTTTCCTTTCCTTCATCATCACCATCGACCATCCACAAAAGCCCATTAATGAAAACTGAGTCATTGAGGAAAAAAAATAAATAAATATAAGTTATTGTTCAACAGGGGAAAATATTTTTTTTTTCACAAAAAAATTGTACAAGTGAGAGCAATAACACAACAAGTAAAAGTCGTCATAAAAATAATAAAAAAAAAACTGAAAATAATTACGTGGTTATAGTTAATTTAATTTAAAAAAAAACTGAAAATATAGAAAGTATATTTTTTTCTTAAATGCTGCCTGCAAACACAGGAAAACACATTGTCACGAAATATTTGTTAATACTTTAGCAAATTGTGGTAATGGCGGCAACCCTGAATGTGCAATGGCAGGTGGTTACTAAACAGCTGTTTGCTGGATTTTTGCTGTAGTAAAATTACTATTTAAAAAATGGTATTGATTTAATAGATTTCACAGTTACAGAAGAAATTAAATTTTATAAAAAAATAGTCCATTGAAAGAAAGTAAAAATACTTCCTAAAACAAGCTTCATGCTTTGATGCTCCTAAAAGTATGCATCACACAAGAAGATCACATAATTTTGTAGGTTTTTGTGACACATTTGAAAAGTTTCCCTACTGATTTTTTATGAAAATAAAGTCGGATAATAACATTGAGAACATTTTTTATGTTTTTGAGAATCTTATTTTTCGGTGAATCTTAAAAATATGCACCACACAAGTCATTTTTATAGGATATATTCGAAAACTAAAGGTTTGATAGTAATGAGATTACCCACAGTTGTGCAGCTGAACCTTGAATGTGCGATAGCAGGTGATAACTAAACTGCTGATTGCTGAATTTTTGCTGTAGTATAATTATTTAACAGTTCCATCAGAAATGAAATTTAATGAAAAAATAGTCAATCAGAAGAAAATAAAAATCTTCCCTAAATTAAGTTGGGACTCCTAAAAGAATGCATCACACATAAAGATTGCAATACATTTTTTCATGTGCATATTTAATGTTTGCCTATTGATTTATTTATGATAATAAAATCCAACAATAAAACTGACAACATTTTTGCATATATTTGAAAATTTCATTTTCCGGTGAAATTTTTTCTTTGCATAACCCTAAAAGTATCCATCATACATGTTCTGTGTATGAGTTATATGACAATTACAATGTGTGATAGTTAACAAAATTATTTCAATTTCTAATATCAATTTCAAATTGCTTGTTGTTGTAATTTTATTTATTGTGTGCTGATTACCCAGAACAGTCAATCGGGCATGTTCTGGCATTCACTTCAAGGGCAGAAGTGTATCGAACACACGCCGAGGTGTTCTGTAACACACTTTACACCCATTTGAAGTGTATTCTTTACACTTACATTTTCATAGTGAGAGTCGGGTGTATTCATGTTTTTCTATATAAAAGAAAATCTTTTTTGAAATAAAAAGGGCACATGATGATAGAATAATATGTTATTATTGCGTACAATTTGTTTAAAATCACAAAATTAAGATAAAACGTCCTTAAAAACAAATTTTAAATAGATACTAAGGTTTGTGTTCCATTTTCTTCAACTGTATTACTCGCTTGACACAAACAGTTGATTTGAAGTAAGGCCGAAGAAGATAGGGTTACCATATGATCCTCTTAAATCAATCAACAAATTAATGATATTACAGAGTCTTTCATACATATATTTTAGGTTGCGAATAATAAAATATTAAAAAATAATAGCAAAATTATCGTTAGAACTAACGAAATTAGTAAAAAATTAGAGAAACCATGTTAAAAACGAATACAGTTTATAATGTATGGCAACACCATTTCTGCAAAGTACCATGTTGGCGTTTATTTTTGTCGCAGTTGAAAATTTCAATTCACGTGAGAACCAGAACAGGAGGTAACTTCTGAGGTGAAGTGTATGTGTGAAGTGAAAACAACACACCGTGAATTCCAGAACATACCCGAATTACTTTTAATGGTTTCGGTGATTTCATTAGAAATTTCCCAAAACGATTGATTCAACGATTTTTTGCAATGTAATCGAGATTTTTGTTATCTTGGGATAACCCTAAAAGTATGCATCACACATTGTCTGTGTATGGGTTATATTGCAATTGTCATATTTATATTGCAATTGTCATATTTTAGTTCGATTTCTAATATCAATTACAAATTGTTTGGTGTTGTATTTTTATTTATTGTGTGCTAATTACCCAGAACTTTCAATTATATTTAATGGTTTCGGTGATTTCATTAGAAATCACCCAAAAGCTGATTCAATGATTTTTTTCAATGTAATCGACATTTTTTGTTAACCAGATTCTTAATAAACCAAAACAGTATTAGAACTGTCTAATAATATGACACAAAATATAATTTATTATTCTATCTCAAATAGAAAATATCAATTGAGGCTAGTATTGACGTGGAGAAAAATCACCAAGAACAATTGTTTGTTTAATTACAAATACAGCTAGGCCTCAAGAAGTTCGGTAATTAACATAAATAAAAAAATTGGAAGTCAGTGTAGAGTACCGTAGGATAATATATGATCAAATTGCCTTGTAAAAGTTCGATCCCCTGTTTTATAAGAATGTTCATATAGAAATTAGAAAACTCTGTAATAGCGGGCCAAAAGGGAAGATATGGTAGTAAGGTCTTTCGGAGTTTTATAAAATACAATGTAAGAGTTCTTCTAGAATGTGTCGCCCTGCATTTCGGTAGCACTTTTAGCTTATTCTTTGGCACCTTGTCGGAAGCAATCCACTGTTTGGGCAATTCAGTAATGTGAAATATAAAACCCCCTTCGCTCAGCGACCATAGAGAATTTTGGTGCTGCAGCTCGAATTGTTAAACAAAACCCCTATTTGTGCATTCCTAGTAGTTTTTGTTCGAAACTGGACATTCCAAAAGCGTCAAGAACTCAAACCATCCGGTTGATCATCAGCATTGGTTTGTGTATTTGCTATTTGGGTCCTTGAAATCCATGCAAATGACTCGGAATTCTATCAAAAGGACCACTTCCAACTCAGTGGCTACCTCTTCAAGGCACATTGATGCAGCTCGGGCTCGGAAAATCCAACTGTTATTTTAAGGAGCCTCTGCATCATCATCGGATGACTTTTTGGTAGGGTTTATGTTTGGCGAGGTCATTAGACCTTACCTTTTGGAAAATTAGATTGGATCAGTTGTTACGATGAATTGATTGCGCAGTATCGAGAGAGGATTTCTATGGTCGGTTAACTTTTAAACGAAATCATTGTTCTGCTAATGGTAAAATTTCTGGACCTGGTCATTTCTCAAAGAAGCGATCACAGTAGACCTTTAAGTAATTCGAAAGTCTAATCCAGCTATCAGGCGTCAATTCAAGATCTCAATGTTATTTGTCTATGAAATGATTCTTTTAAGATCCGTATAACACGAATTTTTATACCACCTCTGTAGAACAAAAGATCTTCGCAAAAAGTACGACTTCTTATTGCGGTTCACAAACATCTTCTTAAATAAAAATTTGCCGGGTGCTCACATTGAAGACAAACTAATCTTCTTATAGATGACCAAGAAGGTCGCCTTAAAATCGGCTAAAAAAGTATGCCTATAGGAAGACCAGATATGATTTCAAATAGAAGACGAGAATGTCTCATTTAGGTCTTCTTATAGAATACCAGAATATTTTACTCTAGAAGCCCACAAAATCTTCTAATAGAAAACCAAAGGTCTTCCTCCAGAAGACTAGTATGGATTCTGGTAAAATATCAGCGGGTATTTTTTTAAAGACCAGAAGATCTTATCCTAAAGGACAGGAAGGTTTTCTTAAAAAATACCTGGAGAATTTTAGAATACCAGTAGGTCTTCTTATAGAAGACCAGTGCGTCTTCTTATAGACGACCAGTAGGTCTTCTTATAGACGAACAGTAGGACTTCTTAAAGACGAACAATAGGTCTTCTTATAGATGACCAGTACGTCTTCTTATAGAAGACCAGTAGGTTTTCTTATAGAGGACCAGTAGGCCTTCTTATAAAAGACTAACAGGTCCTCTTATACTTGACCCGAAGTTCTTCTCATAGAAGACCAGTAGGTCTTCTCATAGAGTGGCAGAAGTTCTTCTCATAGAAGACCAGTGGATTTCCTCATAGAGTGGCAGAAGTTCTTCTCATAGAAGACCAGGGGATCTTCTTAGGACTTCTCATGGACCACAAGATCTTCTCAGCAGGTCTTCTTATAGAATACCAGAAGTTTTTCTTATAGAAGACCAGAAGTTATAATTGAATACCTAAATCTGTTCTTATAGAAGTCTAGAAGATCTTCTCATAGAAGACCAGTACGTCTTCTTATAGAAGATGAGTAGGTTTTCTTATAGAGGACCAGTAGGCCTTCTTATAAAAGACCAACAAGTCCTCTTATACTTGTCCCAAAAGTTCTTCTCATAGAAGACCAGTAGGTCTTCTCATAGAGTGTAAGAAGTTCTTCTCATAGAAGACCAGAGGATCTTCTTAGGACTTCTAATGGAAACCAGAAGATCTTCTCAGCAGGTCTTCTTATAGAAGACCAGAAGTTATCATTAAATACCAAAATCTGTTC
Organism: Musca vetustissima; assembly: GCF_032173495.1. Classification (NCBI taxonomy): domain Eukaryota; kingdom Metazoa; phylum Arthropoda; class Insecta; order Diptera; family Muscidae; genus Musca; species Musca vetustissima. The sequence continues at coordinate 87,409 of NW_026878766.1, read as the reverse complement.
TTATAGAAGTCTAGAAGATCTTCTCATAGAAGACTAGTTGATCTTCTTATTGGATGCCAGAAGGTCTACTCATAGAAGACCAGAAGGTATTTTCATAGAGGAGCAAAAGCGTTTCTCATAGAATACCAAAAGGTCTTCTTATAGAAGACTCAAAGGATTTTTCGTGGAAGACCAAAAGGTCTTCTTATAGAAAACCAAAAAGTTTTCTTAAATAAGGCCAACAGGTCTTTTCATAGATCGTTTTTTGTAATGATATTTCTGAAAGTCTTGTTAAATTCGATTACCACATTCTCTGAGGTTTATCTGTACCTCAAATTAGTTGTAGGTGATCTCTCTTATTATTTGTGTTCTTATTGATTAAAACGATTTTATGGCCGATCAGCAAATACTACATACATTTATGGGATTGCTTGGACGGACGTTCGCATTGTATGTAAAATAAACTGCAACGTATTAAATTACGCTTACGGCGCGGAGCTCAATGGGGAATTTAGAACATGAAAAATTAATAGCCACCATCGAGAAATAGAAAAACAACAACAAAACACTCACTTAAAACGATTGTTGACATTTTCTGTCGGGGCATAGACAATGAACAGCGAACATGGCAAATTTGAATCACGCAATATGTGAAATTACCACTTCGCAGATTCAATACGAACAGATATTATTGAGCAAAACTAAATCTATAGAATTGTGGATTCGATTAGCTGGCAAATGATTAACAATGGAAATGAAACCTTGAATTTCAGTTTTTGTTTTTGTATTTGTATATTGGATCCGTTTGTGAAATCATTTGATATTAGTTTATTCATGAATAATGTGTGAAATAGTTATTTTTTTAATACAGGATCTTAAAATCTATTTTTATTATATTAATTTACTAGCAAATTAGTTTTGAATTCCATAACAATAAAAAAAATATAAATTGATTTTCTGTTTTTCAATTTAATTTAGTTTATCATTCATTGGAATTTTTCGATTTAGCTGACCACCACCACCACTATCTCCACGATGCTGTTTGTTGCTGTCGTCATTAGCCATTCAATGATTCGTTTCGTTTCTCACGCTTTAATCATTGATCGCTGACGTGCCTTAAAAAAATAAGTAAACGAAAATATGGTCAGCTTATGCAGAGGCTGTCAATAACAACAAGTTGGAATGAAAAAAATCGACAGCTATTTGAATAGTCAGCATTTAGTAGATGTGTATTTTTATATATTTTTTCCTAATAACTGAAATCTGTGCTAGATTTCAGTTTCGGATAATTCAAGACGAGATTGAATTTCTAATAAATAAAAAAAAAATAAAAACGTTTATCAAACACACAGATTCCTTTCAAATGAATTTTCGTAATTACTATATCATCTACTGGCGCTGCTGACGTCTGGGGGGTTTTAGATTAATGCAGATATCAACACGTCATCTCATATTTTTTCAGTTCGTATCGTTTGGTATCAGAATTTATTGCTAAATAATCTTTGCATGCTGGCCTGGCTGGCATTTAGATAATTTTAAATGGTAGTAATAGTAGCTGATGTTAAAAGTGGGGTTACTAACCGAGCAGGTAAAAATGGTTGGGAAGATTTTTGTTTGGAAGAGATCAAAAGGTTCTATGAAATATTTCAAGGGAAAGAAAAATTAAAAAAAATAAAGATTTTTGTTTGGAAGAGATCAAAAGGTTCTATGAAATATTTCAAGCTATAAGTAGAGAAGAAAAATTAAAAAAAAAGATGTTCTATGGGCCAAACAGTCTTATTATACAATTCTAAAATGTCTTCTTATAGAAAACTAGAAGGTCTTCTCTATAAAATACTAGAATGTCTTCTCATGGAAGACCAGAAGGTCATCTTATAGAAAGTCAGAATATCTCATTTTGAATAGATCAGAAGGTACTTTTATGGAAGAACCGAACGTATTCTTAAGAAAGACAGAAGGCCTTCTTATGGAAGAACAGAAGGTCTTATAGAGTCCCAGAATATATTCTTATAGAAGACTCCTTATAAAAAGCTCCAAGGAGTCTTCTTATAGAAGACTCCTTAGAGCTTTTTGAACCTTGACAGGTCTTGCTGTGGATGCCTTCTATTTAGGAAACAAAATGAAGTCGTATAGACTAAAATTGAAACCCATAACGCCATATTTTGGCATTCCTCTTGGGAGGTTTGAATTTATATTTTTCAAGTATCTGCAGATCTTCCACAAAATCTCTGTTCGATTATATTAATTATTCCGAATATGGATATGTTTCATAAAATATAAATTAAGAAGAAAATATAAATGAATGGTTTATAACAAATGAGAATCATCACCGCGAAACTGAAAATTATTAGTCTTTATGGATAGTATTTCGTATTTTTATTCAATTTCTGCTACCAAGACACTTAGCCGTATAATTAATATTGATTGTTGGGATATGTGGCGTATAAGTAGTTATTTTTAAGATATTATTCATACGCAACGTGGTACACAGTAACTTAGCTTCAAAATCATATTGTTCCTTTAGAGAAAATATAAAAAATAAAACAACAACTATTATTTAGGGAAAAAATCTTTTAGAGATACTTGAAACTTTATGGTTTACATGTTACCCTTTCACGAAAATCTTAAGAACCTGCTACACTCATTATTTTGCGGTATTTTGAAATAAAATATCTTAAAATGTTCGATGTTGAAGGAAAATAGTCTTTCTGAGAAAATGTCTATATATATATATATATATATATTTAAATTTTCATAACTGCAAATAAATCCCAGGTTTTTCCAATTGAAGTTATTTCTGCCAAGTTCCGTATTGATTAGGCGTTTTATATTAATTAATTATTTTAATTGTGATTTATTTTCAAAATTCCTATATTGGCAAAGTTGAGTCACTTCGCTCGACTGCAACATTCACTTCTATTGATAAAGTGACCTCATTTTTTTAATATTGTTTCTTTTCTTGTTCGCTTGTGTTTCATTCACAAAGTCCAACTTTGAATTGAATATTCACTCGCTGAGCTGTGAATGATAAGCAAAGAAGTCTTTTGTATATAATTTCGTTTTGTTTGTTTATATTTCTGATAATGAAAAGTACACGTTTTTCATTTTAAATTATACACATATGGAAGAAATTCTATTACTTTCAGCGATAACGAGAACTTTTTGTAAAAGAAATGAAAAAAGACTATTTGAAACCGATGGTGTCAATATTGTAGGAGAAAAAATAAGAAAATTCTGTACTCATTTTGTACCTTCTTAGTGATCAAATAATGTTATAGTCCATATTGGGGATCCGCTAAATTAAGTGGTATTTACTTCAATGTTGAAATCTGTAAAACAATAATATTGTGTGTTTATTCAACATAAAATCTTTTTATATTACCAAACTTGAGATAGACCTTAGAATCCTTCTAAAATAGTTCTTTTTTTCGTTTGAACCCCATTAAATCAACTTAACACACTTAAGGGCGTATAATTAATATTAATTACTTCAGTTGGTGCGTATACGTAGTTATAAATATATTAATAATACGCCATATAATCCAAAACCAAATGCACTTCAATTTAAATAGATCTACAATTGGATATATTTTTATGTGGATTACAAATTATCAATGTCCTGTTTTTTAATGCCTTAGAATCAATCTAACATTATTTTTGTCATTTAAACCCCATTAAATCGACTTAAAGAACTTAAGGACGTATAATTAATATTAATTATGTCCGTTAATGCGTATACGTAGTTATTATCAATACATTAATCATACGCCATATAATCCAAAACCAAATGCACTTAAATTTAATTAGTTAGGTGTACAATTGGATATATGTTTATGACCAAGAGAAATTATCAATGTGCTGTATTTTGAAACGCCTTGAAACAACTTTGGTCATTTATATGACATCTAATTCAGACTTCTAACTCATATAATTATAAAATATTTAAAATTTTATGAAAATTAAAAATAAATTAATCCCTGAATGGTTCCTAAGCTCCGAAAGACTTCATTCTAAAAGTAGAACACACTATTGTTTTGTTTGTTTCTGTTCTTTTGTTTTTTTTTTTTTATTTTTTTTTTTTTTGTCTCCATTGAAAAATCTTAGTCATACCTCGACATAAAATGCATTGCATGCCACACAGCCCAAAAAACATTTACATACAACAAACTAGTATCAGTGTATTTTCATATTGCCATAGGTCCGATCTATATGTTTCGTAGAATTAATTAAAACCCACACTATTTGTCTGCTTTGCAAAATGTTCGCCTCTCAGTCTCTCAACATAGACTAAGTTCTTCGTCCCGCCATCCGCACATGAAAATGTATGTTGTCTATTCGTAACTTGTTGTCAGCCAAAGTAGAAGACAATAAACATATAATAGAATATACGTTGGCACAGTGTTTCGAATTTTATTTAATTTGTGCCTAGCTTTTCTTAAGATGATAACGTAGAATTCATTTCATTAGCCTGATCGGTACATGGGTGCGTGAGATTGATATTAATTATTTATTGGGTTTCCCGGTGGCGTATGCATATAAGTAATATGATTTATCATACGCAATATAATTTAACTCTTGAGACAGAATTATATGGGAATAATTTTATTTATGTTCCAAATTTTTAAGAAAGTATTTTATAAGACCAAATATTGCCTTTTATAAGAACCTAAATGACACTCTTCTAGAAGGTCCCCTCTTGAACCCAGAAGCTGTCCTTAGTAAAACCCAGATGACGTCTTTTATATAAGGCCAAAATTTGGTTATAGACAAATGTGTAGTTTTATAAAATATTCACCAATAATTTTTACAGAAGGCCAGAAGATATTCTTATAAGCGAGGAAGAAGTATTTAAATGACTTCTTCTAAAATATCAGGAAATTCCTTTTTAACATAATTTTATAAGGTCTTCCTAAAGAAGACAAGAATTTTTTAGTAATGGGCTAGAATATTTTCTATAAAGAAATCCTGAACGTTTTAGAAGATTCAAATTTTTTGAAGAAATCATCGACTTATAGAAGAACCGAGAATCTCGACGCCTGCAAGTATAGTGTATTATTGTATCGAATGTCCACAAGTCCAGCAATGTTTTTCAAAGATGAACAAAATTCTTTATAGATTGCCTGAATATAGTCTTAATAAACCTGTTTGGTTTAATATTAAAAAGCAGAAGAAGTCTAGGAAATATTATTTTTCGAAGACCAGAAAGTCCACCTCCTTAGGAAATTGCATCAATATCAAATCTATTCCACAGTTTGAGTATCTGAAGACCCATCATGTATTTCATGTGTGGAACATTTAAAAAATTAAATAAAATATGTCCCAAAAATTTCAACCTTTTAATAAGAAGTAATCAATGACTAAAAATCAATATTTCTTGGTAAAACTAATATCCTCCTAACTCCATTACCAGGGGAATATGGGAAAAATATCACAGATATGAAATCATACTAACATATATACATAACTCATTGATTTACAATAATTTATTCAAGAAACTAAAGGAAAAACACTAAAGAGAACAACAACAACAAAAAAAAAACATTATTATTCCATAGAAGTTTCAGATCTCCAAGAATGATTATTCATCACATAAATAAATTTGTGTGGTGTCACAATTTACAATTTTTTTTTGCACAGGTAGGCAGGCGAACAGCGGCGGAATACATACATATGTTTCTGCCCAGACAGTCTTTAGAGACGGACATTTTATTTTAACTCGACCAGACACTACAGCAAGAGCAAGAAAAATTGGCAAACAAGTTATGTGACAGACAGACATACAGACGTATGTATTCACAGACACAATGACTGTAACACTTTGTGCTTTTGAATCATGAAACCTAACTTGAAAAGTAATGACTTAAAAAATAAATAAAAAAGCGAAAAAAAAACAAAATAAAAAACTAATGAACAGCAACACGCAAAAATAAATCTAATTGCTAAGTGAATGATAATACTATGTTGCTAGGCCTGTGAATGAATCAATGAAGTAAAGGGTGATAATTTTTGGAATGTTGAATAAATACAATAAAAACATACACAAAAAATGAATGAACAAAATCTGATCATGAATCGCCATAACTCTAATATTTTATTTTAAAACTTAAAAAAAAATTAAATAATACAAATAAGGATTATTTTCTTGGTATTTCTTTAAAAGTACAGTGGCGCCCAATGAGTAAAGTTTTTTTTGAAAATTTTCAACTAAAATGTGCTTTCAGTCATATTGCGTATGATTGTTACATTTTTCATAATTACTTATACGCCACAGCTTGTACCTATTAGTATTAATTATACGACACAATGTGTGCAATAATTTTGTTATGATAATCATATGGACGCTGGTAGAATTTTCAAATAATTCGACGTTTTATGTATTTTTTATTATCTATTCTGAGTTTCTCTAAAACATTATGAATCCCTATATAAAAATAGGCTTTCTCTGAATAATAATGTAATATTTTATTTTAATTAATATGTTATGAATTCAGACAATACAAATTATAATTAATGACAAAAATATTTTGAGTACTTATAAAAAAATCTTGTTAGCAATACATTAACACAATTAACACAAACACAATTATTTTTAACGATACGGTTATATTTTATTGAGAAAGAATAATTGTTATTTTGTATTTTGAATCTTGAATTTTTTGTATCTTGACAAAGTTAGGTCTGATATATATTTTGCGAGGAATTTATTAAAACCCACACTATTATTCTTTTTTACAAAATGCTCGTTTCTTAATCTCTCGTCCCGTCATCCGCACATGAAAAAATTTTATTTAATGTTTGCCTTGCACTTCTTTGGTTGATAGCGTACAATTAATTTTATTAGCCTGATCGGGACATGGGTGCGAGTGATTGATAAGAATTATTTATTAGGTTTAAGGTTGCGGATGAATAGCATTACCTTATAAAATCAATCATACGCATTGTAATATTACCCTTCAAACAAAAAGATATGTAAATAATATTATTTATGTCTTAAAACTTTAAGGACTTTTAAAACTTTTTTGCAAGAACGTATATGACATTCTTGTGGAAGGTCGACTCTTGAGCTTGAAGCTGTTCTTATTATAAACCACATGATGTATTTTCTATGAAGCTCAACATAAACTACGTTTTTCTTAATGTGTTAAGTCCGATCTAATCTATGGCAGAACTTTTCCGTAATATAACATTTTCAATGATATATATTATTTTTGGGACATTTTACAGTTTAGACATATCTATCCTAACCCTACCACAGAAATAGTACTTTTTATCAGGGATAAGAAAATTGACTTTCGACTTTTTGTATTGAAAAGTCGAAAATTTGATCTTTGAGAAAATCGCAAAGTCGACTTTTCAAAATCCACTTTAGATTTTCTTTATCAAAAATCCCCAATTTCCCAAAAATTGCACATATCAGAACTTTATTTTGTTTTCTGGCAACAATTCATATAAAAAATCACAATTTTAGTCAATTTTGCATTAGTTTGTCGGAAATCGATTTTTAACGGGTTTGACATAATCGAAAAGTCGAATTTTTGTCAAAGGCAAAAATTGTAAAGTCTAAAAATCGACTTTTTGGTCTGAAGTAAAAATCGAAAAGTACGCATTTGTTCACACACCTACAGTCCTCTACTATCCTATAGTCAAAATTCTAGTTTTTGTCATTTTATATATACACTATCTGACATTATGAAGGTTTCAACTCAAAAAAATAATTTTAAACAATGATGTATGGAGCGTATGATTGTTATTAATTCCGTAATTACTAGCGTATACATAATATTTATGCAAATAGTAATTACAAGTTTTCAATCTTAAGATGTGTGAGCAGAGAAAACATTAGGGGCTATAGTCACACATTGAGCACAAAAAATCTTTCATTATTTTTTTACAAGAAAATTATTAAGTTTTTAGAAGATCTTTCTCAGAACTAAAAGGCCACGCCTGGAACTTATGATTTTTCCTGTATAGTTTTCTGTTAAATGCTGACCTAAAGAGTTTATTCGTTTTTTTACAAAATTAGTTTGCTGTGATCATAGTATCTTGTAAACTAATACACCGATCAGCGTCGGATCATTTTTAATAAAAATATTTCTTCATCTAACCGTAACCGAAGCGGATTCCCTAAGATAGTTGGATCTTTTCTCAAAAATGTACACAGGAACTAAACTACCTTAATTTTAGAAATATTTTCTTTTTGAATTAAAAATGTGAAGTCTACAGACTATCCATTACTGACGGCATGGGTTTTCACTTCAACAAATTGCTTTGTGATGCCTTTTTTCATTCCTGATGACATGGCTTTACTTTTAAAAAATAATTTCAAAATCATATTTTATTGAAAACGAAATGTCCTTTTCGATTTTTATTTCGATTTTCTTTGCTATGAACGTCTTTCCTTGAAAAATATATTTTGTTGTGAAAGGCCCAGTTTATCATGTTAGAATATGACTCGGGTGTTCTGATAATGTTTTCTTCTAACTAATATAGGATCTTTAATCTTAAAGAAAATTTACGAAATTTATAAACAATTGGAACGTGGATCTGCAGATATCATAAGTTAAAACGTTCATATTTTTTATATATGTAAAATAATTACTTAAACCCCAAATTAAGCAAATTTTCTTTAACTTCCAATAAAACAAATTATTTTTACGAGATGTATAGAGTTTTCATTAAAAATATTAATCTAACGTACGTGTGAGCGTATGATTTTTATTAATTTACTAATAGGGGGCGTATACACAATATTTATAATATAACAATCATACGCATAAATGAACAAAGGTTAGATATTAATTTAGATATGTTTATTAGAAGAAAAATTATTTATTGGTAAGAACGATTATTTTAAAAACAAATAAATTTAATTTATTCTTTTGAGGGTACGAGGAAAACATTATTATATTTGTTCTCAATTTATTTAACCCTAATAATAGTCTTTTAAAAGTGTTTTTTCATTAAAAAGCTAGTACATCAAAAGCCATTAAACATTACTTCAAAATTGTTAGACCCATTACAAAAAAAAAAAGAAAATTGAACTACAACAAAGTCTTGAATATCAAAGAGTGAAAGAAAGATACATTTTAATAACACAAAAACAACAATAACAAGAACATCATCAACAACAACACCAACATCATCAAATTAAAATCTTTAATCTCTTCTCCCCCTCACCGGAAAAATGTAATGTATTACCTTTTTTGGACATTTGGATTTTCAACAACAGCTCCGACATTACAAGAAGCCCACAACAAGGAAGCGAACAACATACACACAGCTCCAGCTCCAATAACAATAAAAACATGAACCTGGGCATCATGGGGACAGCTAAAACAACATCATAGAATGGGCAGCGAACAACAAGATTCGCTTATTTATTTTTTTGTTAGCTTTAACAAAAACATGCTGCCAACATAAAATTTAGTGTTGATGATAATGATGACGAGCAACAACAAGGAGCTACTCTTCTTGGTGGCAGTTCAGCAACAACAACGAGAACAAAAATTGTTTGTTGGCTGGCGTCAAAAAAGAAATGCAGCCTCTACCAAAATAAAACCCCCTTCCTTGGATCCATCCATGTTGTTAATAATGCTTAGGCAAAAAATAATCATATTGCCCACGAATCTTGTTGTTGTCATTATAGCTGCTGCTCATGCTGCTGCTGTTGTAGTTGTTGTTTCCTACTGATATTGTCCAACATGTTATTGTAGGTGATAGTTTATGGTGCTGCTGCTGTTGTTGCTGCTTCTTGTTATTGCCGCTCAAAAACACAAAACTTAAGTAAAATGATCTTCTTTCACACTCTAATGTTATTCACATTTACTTTGTCTTTGTAATGGTTTTTCTTTTCTTTTTTCCAAACTCCTCCATCTCTTTCCAAGAAGCAGAGGAAGTTTACAAGGAGATTCCGAAATCTTCTCAGTTACTTATTTTTCGTTTGTCGTTTAAACCCAAACGAAAGAAAGACATTTTATACCTGGCTCTATTTTGTCGGCGAACATGGATCTAGTGCACGGTTTATTCATAATCAAGTTCGTGACTAGATTTCATGCTCGTCTATTAAGTTGGGTCAGTTCTACAAAAACAACGAAACACAACATCTAAACAAGCGAACGTTTGTCGCATTGCCGACTACGAAAACAAAAATAACACAACACAATCACCGTTTTGTCGTTAAAACAACGAACACCAACATCATCACCGTCGTCATCATCATTCTACATCGTTGCAGTTAGTTGGCAGTTGCAACATTTTACAGCATCACCATTACAAAAACAGAACAGCGGCCCGACATCATGACAAAAACCGAAACATTTTAATATCACCAAGAAATTGTAAATTTCTTTCTTTAAGCCACCACTCTTTTTCTTGTCTATCCTGCCAACGACGATGACAGGCCAACCATTTGAAGTTCATAAATTGTGGATGCCTTTATTATTATATTTCAGTTGAATGTTGTTTTAAACGATTTTAAATGTGGTAAGTCTAATAATTGTTATATATCAATAATAATAAAATATTTAAAATATAAAAATTACAGGTGAAAAATCCAAATTATTTTATTTAAAAAAACATAATCCTTCTTTAGTATCATATATATATATATATATATTTGCTTAGGTTTTCAATATTATATGGACTGTAAAATAAGTATATAGATAATATACAAAAAAAAAAAACGCCGGAAGTAAATATTCTCAGGAGGTTAACCTTGCAGATTGTGACAAATGAAGGGCGTAATAAAAAATGATATACCTTTTAATTTGTGCTAGAATATAACTTCAAACTTGAGATAAAATAGATAATAAGTGTGTAATTATGTTTTTAAATACCTCGAATATTTGTTGCAGATTCCATACATACGATATCTGATCAAAAACGAACCGTTAAGGTTGAATAATAAGGTTATTTATTAATTAATAACTATATTGTCCCATTCAAAGTAAGCCCCCTCAGATACAACACTCTCAGCGGTTCAGAATCGATTTTCCTGGTCAATTTTTTGATTTGTTTTACAGATAACATATATAGCTCTACGGTAATTAAAAATGGATTTATTGTCAAAGTTCAAATTTGATTTTTTAATAAGGTGGAGTGCATTGTAAATTTGTTATTCCGTTTACAACACTTCGAAATTCAGAATAATAAGAATATAATTATATATTTGTCTGTTACAGCTCGCAATATTTAAGATAGAGCTTTGAAAATTTGCACACACATTGATATTAATCCTACATTGTTTGGTATTGGCAATTGGATGTATTGATCCACGTTTTGGTATATAACGCTACCCTCCAATATTCGATATTTGATGAATTTTTGGAACCACTTTCAACCAAATTGGCTGTAATTTGGTATTTTGGGTTTTCATACGATAACACATCGTCCTACTAACATTTTCCAATATTGCCCAACTTTTTAAGATAGTCTTCATATCAAAATTCCGAAATTTTAGGGAGTATGGGACGTTTTTCCTTAATTACTTCTGACAGAACGGTTGTTCCATAAGCCGAGCTTAAAAACGATTTCCAGGCGCGTCGGTCGTTTGCACAGTTTTTCCAATTTGAAAGACCATGTTCGGCAATGTTGTCTTCCACTTGATCTTTCTATCAAATTCGTGGCCTTCCCCTTATGCGGGAACCATCAGCTGGTTCGCTTTTATATGCCTTTTGAGCTGGGTCATCTCAAAAGGTATTGTTAGACATATCGCTGCAGCTCGATATGTCTTACAATACCGATGTCCACGAATAGGTGGTACAACTCATGACTTAATCGACGGTGATCAGATCGGCCCATAGATTTTTCGGAGAATTTTTCTATCAAACACTCCAACAGCGGCCTCATCTGCTTACGTAAGTACCCAAGCTTCAGATCCATATAACAGCCCGTGTAGTATCAGCGTCTTGTAGAGTGTGGGTTTGGTCTGGCGGGAGGTGACCTTGTTTCCGAACTGATTACTTAGACCATAGTTGCATCTGTTGGTCAACACTATCCTTCTCCGAATTTCACAACTGATGTCATTAGTTTTATTTATGGCGGTACCAAGGTTTATAAAATCTTTGACTACATCGAAGCTGTAGTTCTCAAGTTCCATAGTTGGTACGAATCTACTGGTCGTCTTGCGCGTTGATACCATCAGCTTGGTATTCTCGCCGTTTACTGCCAGACCCACATTGGCAGACTCCATCTCAATTTGTTCAAATGTGGCTGTTACCGCTCGCAATGTTCGACCCATTATATCGATGTCGTCGGCGTAGGCAAGTAATATGTGTTGTTTAGTGTATAGAGTGCCAATTCTGCTCACTTTTGCATCTCCTACGACCTTTTCCAACAGGATGTTAAAAAGATCACACGACAAACTGTCACCTTGTCTGAATCCTCATTCGGTATTAAAGGGTTCCGGTAGAACCTTTCCCACTTTAACTGCTGACCTTGTGCCACTTAAAGGTATCCTGCGTAGCCGTATTAATTTTGCAGGAATGCCGAACGCAAACATGGCTTTAGATACCTCTAAACGGATAGTAATCATCGATACCACAACATGTTAGTTACTACCCCGAACCACCTCCTTTTATACCGGGGGTTTGGTCACTTAATAAAATAATAGTAATATGTAAATTAATAATAAATAATAAAAGTCGATATCGACTTTAATTTTATATATTCGACAATTGTTACCCAGTATCTTAAGTTTGCCCTTAACTACACTGTTACATTGCTATAATTTATTTTGCCAGTATTTTGTATCTGCGTTAAGTAAAAATGTACTTCGTCTTGCTGTTGAGTTGCTTAATCAGACCATAGTAGCATCTGTTGGCCAACACTATCCTTCTCCGAACTTCAAAACTGATGTCGTTCGTTTTATTTATATACAAAATCTTTGACTACCTCGAAACTGTAGTTCTCAAGTTCCATAGTTGGTCCGCATCTTCTGAACGTTTTGCGCGTAGATACCTTCCGCTTGGTCTTCTCGCCATTTACTGCCAGACCCACATTGGCAGACTCCTTCTCAATTTGCTCAAAGGTGTCTATTACCGCTCTCAATGTTCAACCCATTATATCGATTTCATCGATGTAGACGACTAACATGTGTTGTTTGGTGTACAGAGTGTCATTTCTGTTCACTATTGCCTCTTGTATGACCTTTTCCAGCAGGATGTTAAACAGGTCACACAACAAACTGTCACCTTTTCTGAAACCTCGTTCGGTATTGAAAGCCTCCGAGATGTCCTTTCCGACTTTAACTGCTGACCTTGTGCCAGTTAAAGTTATCCTGCATAGATGTATTAATTTTGTAAGAATGTCGAACGCAGACATGACTTTAAACACCTCTGAATAGGTGGAATGTGTCGATGTGCATTTCGTGGTTTTTTCACGATCTGGCACAGAGTGAAAATCTGGTCAATGGTGGAATTGCCAGGCTTAAAGCCGCATTGGTATGGTCCAAAAATGTCATTGGCCATTGGCTTCAGTCATTCACACAGCATGCTGAATATAACTTTATATGCGATAGGAAGGATACTTATTCCTCTATAGTTTGCACATATCGTCTTGTCTTCTTTTTTGTGCACGGGACATAGGATGCTGAGGTTCCAATAATTGAGCACTCACCTCATCTTGGCTAGGTGGTATACCATCTATACCGTTATCCTCAACACGCTATATGATGTATTTATCATCTTCATCTCTGTAGGAGGATGTACCTGCACCATAGCATTCGGTTTGGTGTTTAGCTCGTTGGTAAAATTTCGGGACTTCATTCTGATTCCTCTACATCTCGAATCGCTCACGCTCACGTTTTTCTTGTTCTTTTTGTCTGAAAATACGTTTATCCTCACTCATTCTCTCCTGATAATTCTCCATCGCATTAAGTGTTGCTATTGTCTGCAGGGTATACGCCCTATCTTGGATACCTTTCACTGTGAGATTCCATTTGCTTAACAATAATTTTTTTTTTTATGTTGAATTCACATAAAAATTGTTTATTGCATTAATTTTGAGTTAAGATGTTCATGTTCACATATAAAAATATAAAATTTAATTGATTAACATGCACGTATGACATTTTTATTATAAGACTGTAAGGAAAATAGTAAAGTTTGACTGGGCCGACTATATGATACCCTTCACCACTTTAGGTATATTGTACATATGTATCCTTACAATTGTATGTCAAGGTTCCCTCGAAGGAACATACTCAGGTTTTTCTGCAACCTATTATAAATTTAATTTCATTCGGGCACAAGAGTCGTCTGCGCACCATGGGCAAATTTATGGAAAACAATTTATAGCAAAATTGATACACGCTATTCGCTTTGCCGCACTGTTAAACATTTAATCTCAATCATACACCCGTTCGAAATACATATGGTAGCTATGGCTGCATACATTTCCACAAAACCTAATAACGTCATTCAAGTCTCAATTTTATACGTTGAGCAAAATTTCGTGTTAATCGGACAAACATTAAGATTTTTGTGCATCATTTATGTAAAATCGGAGCTATATTTAAATTTAAATCTGAACGGATCTTCTCGAAACTTAGCGAACATTATTCTAGACTCAATTCAGTACGCTATGCCAAATTTCGTACAAATCGAAGAATATATAGGATCTTTGGTGCACCATTCATATTAAATCGGGCGAAAATATATATGGGAGCTATATCTAAATCTGATCCATTTTCACGAAACTTAACACACATCATTCTACTCTTAATTCAGTACGCTGTTCAAAATTTCGTGCAAATCGAACGATAAATAGGGACTTTGGTGCACCATTTTCCTTATATCGGACGAAAATATATAATGGAGATATATCTAAATCTTATATCCTTGGGCCAAATAAATGAGCTGTGCCAAATTTAATCCAATTCGAATAATAAATGCGACCTGTACTTTGTTTACAATTTAACATCAACAGACGGACGGACGGGCGGACATGCATACAACGACTTAGAAAGTGACAATATGCATATTCTCAAAAGGATTCATGTGTCTATCTCGTTTTCTTTTGCCTGTGTGGTGAAGAGTATAAAAATCAAGTGGAGCATCTCTTGTATGTACCCAAGGAGGTGAAGGTTGTCATATGTGGCGTATTATATGAACTCTCAATTATATGAACTCTCGTTTTTTGAACTCTCAATCAATTTTAAAATAGAGGATAACAATTTTCATTCATGGTGAAGTAGTCCTCTAAAACCTATATATTGGAAATATCGCAATTATTTGTATTACATTAAAATTGTGCCTTCTGTAAACTACGAGGGCATTTCGGAAAGTTCTTAGCCTAGCACAGATATACGAATGTTGGTTTTTATGTGCTCAAGAGTCGAAGGCTTCTGTGCATGTATAATAGCAATAGTGATCCTTATACCAATCGTTAAATATCATAGCAGCAATCAAAGGCGTCTAAATCGCTAGAAGAGATTTTGTTTGTAAACATTCCTCATAAGCATAGGGTATTCAGATTTATAAAATAGCAGACGACGCCACTTTACTTTAAAAGTTATTGGTGCATTTTGGAATATGAATTTAATAAATATTTTTTTATAAGAATTCAAATAATGTTTGTTCAACATTTTAAACATTTGACTCACAACCCTATTAAGAATAGTCAGGTGTTAAAATTCTCTTCTACATACATTACGAAAATATCTATAATTATTAGTTATTACCTCAATTAATTTACTCATTCGAGCGTATTTGCTTTACTTTGTCATTTATGGCAACCTCTGATAATGATGAAACCAACAGTCAATATTGCAGAACAAAACAAGTTCTTCATAAAGACATTATTTTAATTAATATTTATATTTGTAATTTATCGATTGCTTTTAGTTTATACAAATGGTTTATTTAATCACATGTATGTCATCAAAATATAATTTATTATCTATGTAAAGATTTTTATTATTTCAATAAATATTTTTTGTTAAATTTCCATAACTTATCACACTTCTTTTCCGCTATGCAAAATTCAATTAAATCTCATTTACAAATAGTTAAATTTGTTGTCTGTCAGTTATCTGGTGTTGCAGATATTTGACTAACTTTTGCGGTTTTATTATATAGCCTCCTCTTCATTCATGTCCATTGTTTTTTCTTTCTTTCTCAATTTTGCCGACTAAGTGTTCGCATCTTCTGTCAGAAGATATCTTTGAAAGTGTATCGGACAATTTCTCTTAAAACGCTGCATTTTTCTATCTTTCTCCGCTAAGAAAGTTAACAATTTATTGTGTCACAATGAAATAACAACATCTTAACAACTGACAATAGCCACAGCCGCATCAGTAGCATAGCGATGCATCCATTGTGTGCATTGCACAGTACAGTAGTGAGTATATGTGTAACAACGAACAACATGAAGTCATCAATTTTATCTTGTAGTTGTTGCAAACATAACAACAATTGTACAATTTTTATACTCACAATGAAATGGGAAAAAAGAGATACATATGTATATATCTATGGATGCTATTGGGAAATATGAATCTAATATTTTGAACAATGGGAGGAAATTTGGAAAAATAATATAAAAATAAAAAGTTGATACATATAAAACTAAGAGATATATTTGGTTGGAATCAGATTAGAATCCCTAAACCGCCTCGGAACATAAATTTGTATATGTCTTAACTGAAATAAAAGCATATGATTTATAGATATAATTAATCTGCAGAATATGCGTGAATAAATTTAATTTTTGGTGGACACCAAATGTCTCCGGAACAAATCCGTTTCAGACAATTTGGAGCCGATTTACAAATTTCCACCTGTCTAATTAGAGTAAACAATAAACCATTTGCCGAAAAATAAATGTATAACATATCTATTGAATCCGATCCGATACAATTTTCCACAACCTAATACATTAACCGCGCCTATATCATATCTGAAAATGAGACCTATCGTTATAAAAAATTTGCATATTAGTTAATCTCGTATAAGCTCATAGTAATATTTTACCAAACCTATTTCCATACAAAATATGGGACATTTTGAAAACTCGTAAATTTCATATGAAACGCATATATGGATTATAAACAGAGCTGCGAAATGCTCGCTCGAATTCGAGTAAAGAGTGAAACTCGCTCGAATTCGAGCGGGAGTACTCTTGCGAGTAGAAAAAGTAAATAGAGTATACTCTATTTTTCTCTGCCACTCAAATAAGAGCGCAAGCGCTTCGCTCGTTTTCGAGTGGGAGTGAAATACGCTCGAAATCGAGCAGATTACACTCTTACCGAGTACTCTTTTATTTTTATTTATTTTTTTTTTTTTGTTGTGATACCGTTGTTTTACTTGATGTTGTTTGTGTGCATTGTTTGTTTGTTTTGTGATGTTTGGTTTGCTGTACTGCTGGGAAAGCATGTATCAACAAGCTCGTTCTCTGCGTTCACTTTATGTAAGTCTGAAATAGTGACAGCAAGACGAACCAGCCTCCAAATTGAAACCCTCGACAATATTTTGATACTAAAATTAAATAATGAACCACTTATGCATTCATGGGTTTTCTTTCAAACCAGCGCTTTTAATATTTTTGGAGAATACTTTTCCACATTTTTTAATGAATTCCATTTTAAAATTTTGTATGGAGGTGTTTATGCTTTAAAAAAAAAATATTGAATTAATTAAATCACACGGTTGAATTCATTTTATAAATTGAAATAAAAAACATAAAAATCTTATATGGTATAAGATTTTTATTTGTATTTCACATTTTCAGTAAACAAAATAATCGATCTCCCCACAGCACACAAAAGATCAAGATCAAAAAATGTTTGCTACTACACACACACACACACACAAATAACCAAACAACCAAATTTATTTGTCCACTCGATTTCACTCTTAGAGTGAACTCATACTCTATTTCGAACATTTTGACTCACACTCTTTTTCTTCATCAAGGAGTACTCGCGAGCACTCCCAAACAAAATAAAAGAGTGGAGAGTATACTCCCTAAAAAACTCGTACTCTTTACTTACTCCCACTCGGGAGTTTTTCACTCGCGAGTAAAATCGAGCAAATCGGAGCTCTGATTATAAATAATAAATCATGTCGAATAGTTATTCAATAACACTGTGAACAAAATTGAGTTTATGGTTATGGGGATGAAAGCCCTAGCGAGTATCTTAACCCAGATAACGCTAGAGATTTTTTCAAAAAATATGAAATTTAATTTTATAATTTAAATATTATATTAATAAATGGCTTATATCAAATAACAATTAGTTTTAGCTTGAAGCTAGAAGAGTATAAAAGGCGTCAAATGAGTTAGGAACACACAAGGACAAATGTTGTTGTTGGTAACTCTATGTTAATGAAAAGCGGGTTTATTTCTCCATTTGTGGCTCTTGAAGTTTTTTTGGGATGTCATTTGCGCAAATTAAGTCCAATGAGGAATATTTTTGTAAACCATATCCTTCCATGATCGTTATTTTCATGAACCATAAACTTAATACCACAAAAACCGAATGAAAGTTACATATGGAATAAATTATCGTATCGCCTGAATTAGGAAATTTGAAATGTTAGTCATATTTTCTAACCGAACAGGTGGCAATTTCTTATAGTTAAAAGTACAAAATCTCATTTTCACGCGACATTGGAATAAGGTTCTCTCATGGCAGAAGATAAAAAGTTCGAAACAGACAGATGAACCATGTTTTAGCTTGTTTCAAATTCTTGGAGTTAATGGATTCTCAAGGTGTTGTTCGGATTTTGTTATTGTCTGATTTCTTAGTACCACTACTGGTATCGATTGTCCGTTTCTGTATTATTTTTTGGCTTCTCCTTTTTTATAAACAGGTTGTTGACGTTTCCACGCTTCCTTTCACTTCATCGAAAGTAATTCTTTTCGACAGCGGACATGATCACTGGAATATTCGTCGTTTCCACGACAGAGGGGTCTAAGATCCGAAACGACCCAAGTCTTACTCGGCTGCTACAACAACAACAACTGGAATATTCGAATTTAAAAATTCCAACGTAATTACAAATAGTACAAATCTGACTCTGGTATGAACTAGGATTATTGACTTCGCTCGAAAATCGCATATTTTCAACCAAAAACCAAGCTGGAAAATAGAGTAGATCTTCACCGATTTGATTTATCCTAGATCGAACGACAGCTACGCCGGTTCAGAAATCGTTTTAAAATTTGTAATCTATGCGATTGATAGATTTCGAGTTATCGTGTCCGCCAATCGTAACAACACTGTTTCGAGAAAATACATTAAAACCGTTGTCATGCCTCAATCACCGGGACTTTTTCCTCTATCCAAAACTAAAGACACCGATGAAAAGAAAACGCTTTGTTTCCTATTGAGGAGAAAACAGAAAAATCGAAACAGAAACATTTTAAGAAGTGTTTTGAGAATTAGCAGTGTTCTGGTCTAATTCTCCCTTATTGATTTTGACAGTTTAGCAACATTGGGGTAAGATTGCAGCTAGGCTTCCTCTTCTGTAGGATACATATTTTTTGGTAGATTTTTTATGGTTCTTCCAATCGTGTTTGTTATAATAGTTTTTGTCACTGAATAGGTTTTTTTAATCGAATTTCAGTTTACCATTTACGGATTCTCCTCGAGGTTATTAAAGATCTTTATGCTTAGTGTCTCAGTTTTTATTGATATGGACCACAGTTTGTCTCTGTATTAAATAATTTATGGTACAGTCGCCTCCAAATGGATTGTTCATTTAATTAAAGAGCGGGCAAATATTTATCATCAGCGGGGAATGTGGAGTGAGTCAATCAAATAATTGTCCTTTTTGCAACTTTGGCTGCCCGGTTTCCTCTTTTGCATAATTCGACATTTATATAGAATCCCATTTACTTTGCTAAAGATTCAGAGTGAATTTTCCAGTATTGGTCCGGGGAAAAAACTTCACATGTGCTTCGTGACTTAACACTATATCCAAAAAAGAACAGGTGCGACTCATTGGGTCATACCATGGCAATCGTCAAGTTAACGTTGTTTTTTGGAGGATATGGACCTGAATGACGTGTAATTTTAGAAAAGTCTTCCTCTTCTGTGCGATTCGGGAAGTCATCGCAAAAATTGCCTGATGATACTGCGTTAGGTCTAACCTTTCATGACTACTGTTTTATAGGAAATGATGGGGAAGTTCGGATGATCCTTATCTTTATTTTAAACATTCGATCACTTCATGTACCATTCTTCTGATGTCGACCATTACCTTTTCGTTATAGCCGCCACACCCATGGACCTCTTATATGAATGGTTAGTATTTTCAGGAAATCTCTTTCTCTTGGCTGCGTTCAACCCAGACTGCTGTTTTTATCAACTAAACGATAAAATTGAAGGGTATAATAAATTAGTCATTCCGATTACTATATTTTTAAGAACCTAGCGTTAAGTTTATAATAATTTGGAATTCTGGGTTCTGAAAGTAAAAGTGCATACTCACAGATTTGTTTATTATCCCCATACCGTACAAGCCGTCAAACTTACAAGCCCGTCGGTTTAAAACGAATGTTATATCTACATTTTAAACCGACGCACAGTGGGTTAGAATACCCTGTTTCCTTGGATTAATTAAAAAATTAAATTTTAAGTATCGTTAAAAATTTTTGCACACGGTTAAAGTATATAAAATTCTACATCACTTGTCGTTGAAATAAATGTCAAAAGTGGTCTGGTGTTTTTGTAGTGAAACTTCAAAGTCAAACTTCATAGAAATTTTTGTGCCAAAAAAGGCTGAAAAAAGTGAAAACGTTCCCGTTGAAAATTTTATTTATTTTAAAAAGTATTGTAAAAGTTAAACATTTTTCAACGGAACCATAAAGTTTAGGTTATTTTGCAAATACTTCGTTAACATTTGAGTATGAAATTGTGTTTGGAAGTGATTAAAATTTAGGTATTTATATTGAAAATGCCAAAAAAATTAATATTTTTATATTTTAAATGGATAAATAGTTATTATTCGTCCACATTCGTGTCATAATTTTTGGTTTATATTTAAGAGGACATAAATCTGTGTTATATTGCAAAATTGTACGCTGCCCTTTTGTGCCTTTTAGAAGCTATGCATTGTTTAATACAAGTGTTGCAGCAGTCAAATTAGCTAAAAGTCACATTGATCTCGTGGCTGGTGCTGTTGTTGAGTGTTGTGTTTTCTTGTTTTTCATGTTATTTTTTCGAATTATTTTATTGTTGTTATTTTTGTTTCTTTTAATAATATTCTTTGTTACAATAATATTTTGCTTTTGTTTATTTTAATAATATTCATTGTTTTGACAAATAGTGATTGTGTTGTGCAGTTTCAAGTAGTCGGGTAAAATGGTTCTTTATTAGCATTTTTTTATAGGTACAAGTTCGAACGTTGTTTTTTATAATCGTCGAAGCTTATGATGAATTCGAGCGCTCAAACAATGAATGACAAAACCCTAAAAAAATCTGCCGAAATAACAAAAATATATGTTAATTTAATAAAAATGCACGTGTCGGTTATAGCTGTATCCAGTGGCCATGAGATTAATAATGAAAAATTTCAAATATATGCACACAATACAGGACGACTTTTTGTTGAAATGTATCCTTGGTATAATATGCCTACCACTTTGCACAAGTTTTTTATTCACGGACCCGAAATTGTGTCAAATGCCCTTTTACATATTGAACAATTATCAGAAGTTGGTGATGCTGCGGACAGAGATGGCCTGTCAGAAACAGTGACGTAAATGACATACATTTCCAACGTATAATACATACGTCAGAAACGTCGGAAACCCACTCAAAACCATTATGTTTTTTATAAAATAGCTATTTACATTTATCGATTTGGAAATAACGTATGCTTTACTCAAATTCATATCGAATATCAAAAAATTTTTTTTTAAAAAAATTCAGAATTTTTATCATTTCTAGTATTGAATAGCCAGATATACAGTAAAAATAATATATGTTCTTGAAAATTACTGTATATGGTGATAATATTGAAATAAATGACGTTTACTACATTTTATACAGGTATATGACGTTTTCGACGTTTATACCTTTTGACAGTCGAAAACCTGAAAATTCGTCATACGGACCATCCCTGGCTGCGGATGATGACGATGTGGATGATTAACTTTAAGATGTATAAAATTCAATGTTTAAGTTATCATATTGTACCCCTTCCACTATATACCTACACTGATATTTGGCACTACTTAATAAAATTATACTCAAATATACTTAGAAAACATTTTTTAAACTTATTTTAATGGTATTAACTGAAAAATAAAGAAAAATTATTCTAACATAGCTTCCCTGATTTGATCCAAGAAAACATGGTACTCTAACCCACTGTGCGACGGGCTTGTAAGTTCGCGTTTCGAGCTCTCATATTGTTATAGACATACTCACTAAAAACCCGTTCATTTCCGAATTAGCATTATCCCAATTAAGGTTGCGAAAGTCACCACAAAATAGCAGTATGGGTCGATGTTTTGCCATAATAACATTTATTATTATTTTTTACTCTTGATATTGTAACAATAAAAAAATACCCCACTGTTCCTCTTCTTGACAGTAGTAACACCATAAAAAACTTTTAACTTAGTTTTTAACATCATTATTTTCATAGCTCAGTTTTTTGTCCATACCAGTCTTTGACTTTTTCCCCGAGTTCTTCAATAACATTTTTTTTCTCATATGAGATTCGACTACTGCCTGACTGACTTGGGGTCTCACAAAACCATTGCAATCGTAGTTAGTTGTCGGTACATCTTTGCATCTAAAAATGTGCTGTTTTTTTCTTCTTACTTACTTCTTGTTATTTGTTACTCTTCCTTGAAAGCAAAAATAACAAAAACATGTTACCATTGTTTTTTGTTTGCCGTTGGTTACTGACTTAAACGCCACAAAAGGTTTTGCTGGAAAAAAGAGGTTATGTTATTTATTTTCTGTCTCCCTGGTAATTGCCTTGTACTTCTGCTGTCTCTTTGATGTTGAAATAGCAACAACAAATAAATGTTCAAATGTTTGTTATTTAATAAATATAAAAATGGTATTGATTGATGCAACAACAACAACCATAGCCATAGAAGTAGTCGAAGAAAATCCCGCTTTATGAAGTTGTCGGTTTTTTACTACTGTGGCAACAACGCGCAGACCATGGCATATAATTTTAGATGTTGTTGCCCATAAAAGGACAATTCCTGGATTATTTATGAAGATTCAATTTAGGAAAACATTTTATTATTCTTGTAATTTAATTAATATTTCTCAATATGTCGTTGTTGCAAGGGGATATGAAATAAAAAAGAAATAAAAAACCATATGATTCACGATTCAGTGCCCCTTTTAATAAAAAATATACGACTTGAGCCAATATTTGAATATGCATGTACATTTTTTATAACATTTTCCAATAAAATATATCTTGGAAGAAAATGTTCAATATAGGTCAATGTTTAGACATATCTTGCATATGAACGTCCAGCTTCATTTCGAAGGTCCTCTCTGAATTTAACAATCAAGTGTCTACAATTTGATAATTATATAGAGGATAGGAAACTTTCTTGGATTGTTTTGAAGAATCCAAAAGATATTAGGAATTTTTTTCATGGTGGTAAATTAGAAATTCCTTTAATAAATAATTAAATTCCACAAATCAATAAATGTCCGAATTTATCATACTTCTTCATATAAAATTTAAATTATTTTAAAACTTCAGATTCCAGCGAGCTTATCCAGCGTAAGGGGAATCTTGCCGCTATTCTGTTATGCCACCTTCCACTTAAAAAATCTACTATACTCGATGTAT
This sequence comes from Musca vetustissima, assembly GCF_032173495.1. Taxonomy (NCBI): domain Eukaryota; kingdom Metazoa; phylum Arthropoda; class Insecta; order Diptera; family Muscidae; genus Musca; species Musca vetustissima. The sequence continues at coordinate 63,650 of NW_026878766.1, read as the reverse complement.
AAAAAGGTACAATGTGTACTAGTCTCCAGAAGGCGATGCCTCAACATTCCGCAATAGATACAGGCATCTTTTGGAAATTCACTTCTTTAAAGTGTACCGATGACATTTTAGTACCCTAAACGTACATATTCCGCAACGATGCTTGATACAACATTTTTCAAATACAATTTTTTCCTCAGCCTTATAGTTAATAAAATATTTTATTCAGACCCCAAGATTCTTTGGATCAAATATGCTTGAATAAGCAGCATATCGGTCGACTCCTCATCCTAACTTGACACACCTTAATATTTTTTAACAAACATATATCAAGACGAAGATGAGACCTATTGGTCCACTCCTTCTGGTTCAATTTTTAACATTTATGAGTAGACAATTTCTTCTTTTAGCCTCCAAGTAATGTGTATACACGTTTATTCGGTTAATTAAAATCGGCGTAAAAATCGGTTTTATTATCTGAAAATCCAGTGCTAAAATTTAGCAAAATATTAGGTTGGAGGAAGAATTCATTATTTTTATACGAACTATAGGACTTTATTTAACATGCTTCGGAATGTCCGATTTGGGCCAAATATGCACCGTTTTGTTGTATGATTTGTTGCCATTTTAAAGATAACTTTAGACCTGCTCTCTAATTGCAAAAAACTCTTGTAGTCGATTATCACAATCCTCCCTAGATACCATACATTTACATTTCGCAATGCAAGAAAAATATGATAATCGCTTGGTGCCAAGCCCGGACTGTATTGCGGATGCATTGAATCTTCCCAACCAAGCTCCCGAAGGTTCTGGAGAGTCACTGTAGATGTGTGTGGCCTACCGTTGTCCTGGTGAGCATGACACCTCTCCTGTTGGCCAATACTGGCCGTTTCTGGTCAATTGCTATCTTCAAACGGTCCAATTGTTGACACTAGAGATCAGAATTTACTGTATGACCGCACTCATAATAAATAATTCCCTTTCAGTCCCACCAAATGCATAACAGAACCTTCCTGGTCGTTAGTCCTGGTTTGGCCACCGTTTGAGGTGATTCACCGCTCTTTGACCACGATCGTTTGCGCACAGGGTTATCGTATGTGATCCTTTTCTCATCTCCAGTCACCATCCATTTAAAAAATGGGTCTGTCTCATTTGGCCAAAGCTTCGTAGATGGAAATTCAATCTCTTATTTCTGTTAATTGGTGTGGCACCCAAACATCGAGCTTCTTTTTGAATCCAGCTTTGTGTAAATGATTTAAAACTGTTTTATGGTCGATTTTTTAGGTCTTAGGCGATGCTAACATGTCGATCAACTTCGACGACCGGCTTAATGGATATATTTTCCCCAACCTAATATTCAGGCGAATCCGAATGTTCTTTATAAGGTACAATTAATTTATTCGAAAACTATGTTTACTAAGCAGAGATCAGGTAAATATGGAAATGGACGATGAAAACAAACGAATATCGTTTTATTGTATTTCAGGTACCTATTTAATTTCTTATGAGCGATATTTTTACTGAATAGTAAAGAAAGTTCGTCCTGCGGAATTTAGATTAGGGTTCAGAAAAATCATAAAGACAAATACCCACATGAATTCGATATAGAAGGAACAAATATTTTATTCCTCAGTCGATTTTACTGAATATAAGTCATCCTACAATAAGGTGTTCCATTCGCATATGGTGTATTCCACGTCCAGACAGCGAGCTCGATTTTGTGTTAGAATGTTATTTTATTTGGAATCCCTTAAGGAAACTCCTCCTTCATTATCGCTTTGAAAAAATTAATTTTTTTATAAAATTTTTTCAAATCTACACTAATTTGAGAATGTCCTTTTGGAATATGTTCCTTGGAAATCTGAACAACTCTTAATGTTGTAAGGAAGTTATAGGTATGTGTGGTCCTAATAGTTTGTAACACCGCGAAATGTTGGTCCTAGAATCACCATTTAGTACACCGATCTTCACATCTCGATCTAGACATAAATGTCAGACCGTCCACCTATTCATGATAAATTTTAAACGAAGTGCAGGCCACTGCTATGAACCGATCGTCATGATAAAGTGGGTTCAAATGGACCAAAACCTTTATTTGTATGTTGCTGTATGTTAGTCAACGGAATAAGCATTGTCACTTTTATGATAATCTGTCAAAATTAAGCGTGTCAAATAGATCCAGACATTTGCGTGTAAAATTAGCATTTTATATTATGTTGGCATATATCTAAGAGAAGTTGTTGACCTTTAAATTGATACCTATTATATTATATACAGTATGTCAAGAATGAATTTGCACTTTGAATAACTAAACATTTTTTTTATTCTTTTAGTAATAATCATTATTGTTTCTTTAATAAAATTATGGTTTTAATATTTATAGGTCCACCATACTTTGGCATACTGTACGTAAATATGTACAAGGGTCTACCTATCCTTATATTGTTTTACTAGCATATACCCGCTACTTCGTTAGCGAATGTGGGATGTATTTAAAACCCTATATCGACCCTTATTAAAATTTTAGAACCATTTAGAACGTATGTTCTGCCATAGTATGTTCTCAAATTTACCTATATATCTCAACCCTACACACCCATTCCGACCACAACAGAAATCTACCTCTATTCTAAATTTGATGTAATTTTTTTACCATTTGTACTCTTGTAATACTTATTAAAAAAAATAATATAGCTTCACCAAATCCAAATTGAGTATCAGTTAGTGCACATTAATATAAATTTCCATAACTACCTACGTTAACAATCATAAGTACGAATTTCCAACACTTCCCACATACCCCAATCTTAATTCCAAATTTCAGGATTCTATCGGTTCACCTAAATCCAATTTGTAGCACATTTAGTACCACTTAGAACACATAAGTAAAAATTTCCATTACTACCTACATCATGCAATCCAATTGAAATCATGAATTAGATAAAATCTTAATTATAATCCAAATAGTATCAATTTTAGTACACAGTAGCACGAATTTCCAAAACTTTCTACTTAACCCAAACATACACTTCCACGGTGATCCTTAATCCAAGTTCCAGGATTCCAACTCTATTGTTTCCTTCTTAGTTCAAACCAACAACCCCACAGTGTTCCTAAATCCAAGTTTCAGGATTCCAACTTTATCGGTTGACCCACAATTCAAATTGTACCAAATTTAGTACACAGTAGTACGAATTTCCAAAACATCCTACGTAACCCAAACCCTCACCCCCAGAGTGATACTAAATCCAAGTTTCAGGATTCCAACTCTATCGGTTCACCCACAGTTCAAATTGTACTAAATTTAGTACATAGTTGTACCAATTTCCAAAATTTTCTACATACCCTAATTCTACACCTCCACAGTGATACTAAATCAAAATTTCAGTATTCCAACTCTATCGGTTTACCAACAATTCAAATTGTACCAAATTTAGTACACAGTAGTACCAATTTCCAAAACATCCTTCTTACCCCAATCCTACACCTCCACAGTGTTCCTAAATCAAAATTTCAGGATTCCAACTCTATCAGTTCACCCACAATTCAAATTGTACAAAATTTAGTACCATTTAGTACGAATTTCAAAAACAAATCTCTATATCTTCCTACATTTCTCAATCTTACACCTTAACAATGATCCTGACTCCAAATTGCATGATTCTACCTCTATTGGTTCACCTAAAATTCAAATTGTACTATATTTAGTACCATTTAGTACGAATTTCAAGAACTTCCAACTTAACCCAAACCAAAATCTAAATTTCAGGATTCCAACTCTATCTGTTCACCCACAATTCAAATTGTACCAAATTTAGTACACAGTAGTACCAATTTCCAAAACTTCATAAATACCCAATCCCACACCGCCACAGTGATCGTAAATCTAAATTTCTGGATTCCAACTCTATCGCTTCAGCCACAACATAAATTGTACAAAATTTAGTACACATTAGCACAAATTTCTGCATATCTCAATCTTACACCTCAACAATGATCCTGACTCCAAATTTCTGATTCTAGCTCCATTGGTCCGCCTAAAATTCAAATTGTACAAAATGTAGTACCATTTAGTACGAATTTCAAAAACTTCCAACTTAACCCAAAGCAACACCCCCACAGTGCTCCAAAATCTAAATTTCAGGATTCGAACTCTATCGGTTCACCCATAATTCAAATTGTACCAAATTTAGTACACAGTTGTACGAATTTCCAAAACTTCGTACTTAACTCAAACCAACACCCCCACAGTGATCCTACATCCAAGTTTGAGGATTCCAATTCCATTGGTTTACCCACAATCTAAATTGTACCAAATTTAGTACACATTAGTACAAAATTTTAAAACTTCCTACATTTCTCAATCTTACACCCCCACAGTGATCCTAAATCTAAGTTTCAGGATTCCAATTCCATCGGTTCACCCACAATTTAAATTGTACCAAATTTAGTACACCTAAGTACAAAATTTTAAAACTTCCTGCATATCTCAATCTTACACCTCGACAGTGATCCTGACTCCAAATTTTATGATTCTAGCTCAATTGGTTCACCTAAAATTAAAATTGCACCAAATTTAGTACCATTTAGTACCCATAAGTAATAATGTCTTAAACTGATTCCTGACCCCAATCCTACACCCCTAAAATGATCCTAACTCCAAATTTCATTGTTTCAGCTCTACCGGTTCACCCAAATCCAAATTGTACCAATTATAGTACGATTTAGTACTTTTCGTACACATAAGTAACAAATTTCCAAAACTACGTACATATCACAATCCTATACTCCGACGGTAATGTTACTTTCAATTTTCAGGATTCTAGCTCCATTTGTACCTCCAAATCAAATTTGTACCAAATATAGTACCATATAGTACTTTTCGTACACATGAGTACACGGTTTCAAAACCATCTCCTTATATCGACCCTACTTCCCAACCCTAATTCGCATTCCAAATTTCAAGTTTTTAGTTCTATCCATTCTCATGCTACAGAATTGTACCAAATTTAGTACATTTTCGTACATTTCGGATAGTTGTAGTTCGAATTTCCAAAAACCCTTTGGTACATCTATCCTACACTCCATCAGTGACCCTCAATCCAAATTTCAGAGTTCTAGCTCTACTGGTTCGCCAAATACAAATGATATCATATTTAGTACTTTTTAGTACTTTTCGTACCCTTCTAGTACGAATTTCCAAAAACCCAGCCTTATCTGTCACATTTGGGCCAAGAGTGACCCTCACCCAAAATTTCAAGATTCTAGCTTCAGCCGTTTCGTCTGGGCGTTGATGAATCGTTAAATCAGTCAGTCAGTCAGTCAATCACTTTACTCTTTTATTAGTATAGATTTCACATAATGGTCAAGGACAACGTGTATAATTTTTGGTTATGATCAGATGGTATGTAGGATATAAAGTAAATCTAAAACTGGTTTTATTCGGTTATCTGGGGTCCATTACTATAATCCCAGCATCAATAATGTTACACGGGGAACGGGATTTTGCCCTCTATTTAGAATGGCTGTTTTGATCAAAAGAAACAAGATTTTTGTGTGTACTATAAAAAATTGAATCTTATGGCGTAAATGATCACTCCTGGAAACATGATTGGGGAACAGTTTCATGGTAAGAAAGGGTAGCTGTTGACCTCTAATCCGCCAATGGTTAGCACCCCCTTGTCGCGAAATATTACACAGGCTCGAACTATAGATCTGTAGAAATAAAAAGATCAGTGTTAGTTCCCGTCTGACTATAGTGCTCCGCTCGAATTTGTATTATTCTTCGCAAATCATAATCATATTTATCGTTTAAGCATTTTAAGAAGCAATTAATTTTTTAAGGCGACTCTTTGATACCAACAAAAATGTACTATTTGGAAAAACTTATATACTTCTTTATGGGAAATATTTGCATTTCTATTTTTACACCCCAAATTTATATAGTAGTTTGTATACATAAAACTCGCATTTATATTTTATTTAGTAAATATTTCATTTGTGTGTACCTCAAAATCTAAGCTTCTATCTAAAAATTGCGATCGCCCAAAAAACGATACCCTCGTCACATGAACTTCTATGATAAACCGCACATAAAAATTTATGTTTAAACTATTTGGAAATTTTATACCTTTCGCAGTTAGGTTTAATGTTATGGCTTTCTTTGAAGAAGAAAAAAAAAGTAACAAGGAAACCTTAACAAACTCAAAAATTCTATTGATGATCTTGGTACTCCTACTGCTTTTTTGTGTTGTGTCGATAGATGTCATAGATGAGGGTACCTTCGTCGGAGTTTCTTTCACTACAGATGACAACAATACTGATGAAGATGACTGTGGCGGTTGGTAATGGGCCATAATACGCTGCTGTTATGGCCCATAACCGTTGACATGGTTTAGCCAAACATTACCATCATCGTCATCATCTGCAGTCTTTGTTGTCACATCTTCATTGAAGCCACCACCACCATCGTTTCCACTTTTTATCTCTTTTTGGTTTGACTCTATCTTTTCCTTCTTTTTTCCTGAGCTGTTTCTTACCCGATCATACATGGATAGTATTTTATTTTTATTTGTTGTCATAACTATTCTCAACCTCACTCCCTGTCATGGATATTGAACGTTAGCGTTTTTTTTTTGTCTTAATAGTGTGTCGATCTTCTTTAAAGATGACTTTTATTTTTTTTGTTTTAAAGGAAAAATACGAGAGGGTAAGAGATATTGTTTTTTTTTTTTTCTTTAGAGCTTTTGCTGTATTTTGCCAATAATATCGATAATAGAATTGCAATTTGATATTCATTGTGTTCTTTGATGCCTTCTAAAAGTCATCGTTTTATCGCAAACAGCAGGCCGCCAAGGTTTGATGTATAGCCGCACTAAAATTAGATTGTTTGGAAATCAATGATTTATTATTGATATTAAATATTATTTGGGTTATGAAATGAACTTTTGCAAATCGGCTAAAATTATTAATGATTTCCAAATGCAACTGTATTTTTGAGGTTATGGTGGAATGGTAGTTCATTAAGAATTTGCTAACATAAATTTGCCGCGTCAAACATTTGAGTCATGATTCTGTTCTCCATATCCATGTATATTTTTGTAATAATTAATTTTAATAAAGTACAGCCGATTTTATTGGAAAACTTGCCCAAAATCCAAAAAAATTTCGTGGTGCCGTTAAAACATGGGTCAATATTAATGATTTAAGGTGCGAACATTTGCTATAAAATAAGAACCCAAATTACCCAAATTACTAAATAACATCCAATTTCCATTCAAAATTGGGGGAACTGACAGACGGACACGCAAAAATCATCATAGAATTTTATTCTGATCAAGAAAATAATTTATGAGGTCTCCTGTGAATATTTCAAGGTGTTGCAAACGTAATGACGAATATAATAAACATTCACCTTATAGGGGAAGGGTATAAAAAGGTACAAATGTACCCGGTTATTGATCGTAGGATTAACAGGACAGCTGAAAAGTAGTAGTGAAAATGGGATATACCGGATCCAGAACACAGTGCGTATTTTTTTACTTTAAATTGCATTTTCCAAATGAAGTACCCATAAATTGACCTTCCAGGTTTTTGAAGGATGATAGACATGTCTGTAGAAAATATAAAATTAGGTGCATATTTCAACATAGCCCCATATTAAAATTTTCCGTCCATTTTTAAGTATTTAGAAGGTTTTTGGTTTTTTTGAAGAAAATCTTTGACATAGCCCCATATTTCCGTATTTCGATGTAGCTGCAATCTGGCTTTCTGTTTTCTTGGATTCTAAAAATATCTTTGCAGCTAATCTTCACGTTCATTTAGCTGACAGAAATGGTCCCGCCCAGGTTTGGTATTTTGTAAGTTTTAGTTGCATTTTCGTACCAAGATAAATTGAATTTGGAATTCCGAGTAAAAAATATTAGATCTTGGTGGCCAATTCTCCTTCTGAAGGGATACGTCCGGTGATTTGATTTCGTTGTCACATATCGTAGTCTTGTTGTTCAGATCAATACCTTTCAACTCCAACCATGTTTCTCAAAAACAACTCTTGGGTTTTACGATTCTTAGATGCATGATGCGTGATTATTGAATCAAGGCATGGGTCATATTTATCCATTTCATCATGCAAGACGGAGACCATTTGCATATTTTCGCTTATTCCAGTAGTCCTTCTTCATCTTCTTGATAAACTTCCATCGATTCAAGTGCCCTATCACATCTTCCGTATGCTCATCTGGCCCATGTACAAAAAACTGGCGACAAATTTCAATATATCAATATTGAAATTATCGTACCAAAGGCTGAAAACATAGGTCAATTGTCCTGAAGTATTGTGCAGGGGAATCGTACAGGCCGATTATTCTCCAGTCAAACGAAGAAAAAGTGGCTTCTTCCTCTGATGAGAAACAGTTTACACGCCATGTCCATTCAATTAACTAGATTACCAGATAGGAAAACTAGACTTTCCTTCGGAACAGTTTTGATGACCCTTAACTTGTCGAAAACCTTCAGTTGGTGTAACAACGCCAAACTTTTCGAAAATATATCGAAAATCGTCCTCCTTCAAAGTTTGAAACCCTGAACGTGGGTCATATGTGGAATCGAAGATTCTTAGGGTGAACTGAAGGTTTGCCAGGAGAATGATATTTCCAGAACTGTATATTCTCTACCTTTATGATATTTCTAAACAACCGAGTGGTAAAAATAAAGTAAGGGTGGTGGCGGTTCCCATTATTGATGCCATATGTGGAAGGTTAAATGTCTATGTAGTAGATGATGTGAGAATACCGCCCTGAGAACTATGAGAGGTTGTCCTCAAACGATAACATTGCACCATTTACAGGAGGAGCTGAAGATCTTAGACATCGACAAAACATAATGCTGTCAATGCAGTAATAGATGCTGTCGACGGAATAATCCACGATTTCATGGATATATTTCCGCCATCCAGGCCCGTCAGGAGAGATCTCAATGATCTGCAGAGAAAATGCAGTACATGGAGCCCCGGTACCACCCACAGCAGCAGAGGATCTGCCTACGCCAACACCAACCGTTATAGCCAAACTAAAATCAAGCCGTTGATTTCGTATGGAGCCGAATTAAAAGCACGATAACAACTGTCTCCAGATTTATTTGCTTGCAATAAATCCAAGTTGTAGCCTTTTTATACCCTCACCCTATAAACAATTTGATACGACAAAAAATGTGTATTTTAGAAATATTGATTGAAATGAACGGAATATACAAATTTCATCCAAACTTTACGCATCGTAATATTTGTACCTAGATGGAATTCCACGATGGGACCCATCGGTCATCCACTTCTGGTACATCCCCCAAAATGGGTCAAAATTAAAAAAATTTAGAAAATTTGTTAATTCAAATCGTAATATTTTTTTCAAACCTACATTAAATCCTAAAATAGGACAACTTCTTCCAGTAATTCGCCAAAGATGGTCAACTCTTTGATAAAAATATATGCTTTAAATAAAGCAAATAATAAAACCTTCGTCTTATTCCATATCTGTCGGCTACACCGACTGAATCATTTGTTGAAATAGAGTTGATGCAACGACAACTAAATTACAAACACTTATAATGGGAACTTCGAAAAGGACTTTCAAAATACCTTAAAATATAGGGACGACCTCCATACGCACCCTATGTAAAAAAATGGATTCAACATGTTTTCAACTTTCAAGAACCAGAAATGCCAACTTCGTTTAGAAAAAAAATCGACCTATATTTACATTACATCGTAGAAGTATTAGCAAACTGTGTGCAAAATTCAAAGCCTCTCTTTTTAACATTGCAATATATAAACTTAAACTCAATTGGGTCTCATACTTAAGTTGGATCATATTTAAGGGTGGATCTGTGTTGGATTTTGGTACCAGACCCATTATTTTGCAGATACACTACACCAAATCCTAATACGCATCACCACCACACTTACAATAATGATTTCTTATTAGCCATCACCTAAATCTCAAAACGCATTTCCCTAAATGTTAAGCACGATGCTGAAACAGGCATATCTTAGATGTGTACAAATGAACAAAGACTGCACATTGAGATAAATACATATCACATCGGTGCAACATGACTTTTGGGTTGACGCACAAGACATATACGCTGCACACAAAAAATACTCTCGCATGAATGCTACATGCACGTTCTCATGGCAGAGTCAACCCTTTCATTTGTACGCAAACTATTCTTCTATATTTTTGTTCCACGATCGCGCAAAAAATCAAAGCATTTGTAATGCATTGAAGTGCGTTTTCGGTTTAACGAATCATTGATTTTGTTCTATGTTCCACCATTCTTCCATTCTTATCCCACTGCAGATGCTTGATGTTCTTCGGCTATCTATCTAAGCGTATCTTGAAGGTCTGTTCATATTTTTTTCTTCTTCTTTTCCTTCGTTGTAGTCTATTATTATCATTGTGCGGATTTTCTGTATTATTATGGATGATGTTTATGACTATGTGCGTGTGTGTGGCTATACACATTTGAATAGATTGTTTTTGTATTCTTAGCTTCGATTTTTCTTCTTGTGCCTTCTAAAAACTATATTTTTCTTAAAAGCCCAGCATTGATAGGCTATGGCACCCTTTTTTGCGCCCAACCATAAATGATGATAAAAGTCTATTTTAAGTGTTTTGACTAGGCGATAGAGATTTGGCTATCTTCTAGGCTAGGTTATGCTATGATGCTGATTATGATGGTAGTGAGGATGGCCATAGCAAAAGAAACTGCCAGGGAATATGGAATATACAACAACAGTCTATTATTATGCGTTTGCAACCATTACGTGAAAGGGCATTTATGGCCAGGCTTGCAAAATTGAATCAAGGAAAGCGAGGAAACCAGTGTTTAAAGAAATTTATTTTACAATAAGTAATTACGTGGTTATATTCCTATCGGCCGAACTTTTCAAACCCTCCACTATGTGTACATTCAAAATTCATTATATCAGTCGGGACTTTTGTATCGGGGACTTGGTTATGTAATTTGTGCTAGTTGGTAGGCTGTTTATCCTCGGGAAAAAGAATTTAATACCGAATTACCGACACTCAGGTTAGAAAATTTGTATTGGAACTTTAATACACCCAAAATAAACCGGTACCATTGCAGACCTCGTATTTCACCTCAGTGATATATAGTTGCAGAATAGAAAATATTTTACGACAGTAATACATATTTCAGGGGTAGTGAGATTTGTTCCGTATCTATACTAATAAAAGAGTAAAGTGATTGACTGACTGATTTAACCCGACGAAACGGCTGAAGCTAGAATCTTGAAATTTTATGTGAGGGTCACTCTTGGTCCAAAGGTGTCAGATAAGGCTGAGTTTTTGGAAATTCGTTCTGGAACGGTACGAAAAGTACTAAATATGGTATCATTTGTATTTGGCGAACCAGTAGAGCTAGAACTCTGAAATTTGAATTGGGGTCACTGATGGAGTGTAGAGTAGATGTTGAAAAGGGTTTTTTGGAAATTCGAACTCCAAGTATCCGAAAAGTACTGAAATGTACTAAATTTGGTAAATTTCGTAGCATGTGAATGGATTGAGCTAAAAACTTGAAATTTGGAATGCAAATTAAGGTTGAGAAGTAGGGTCGATATGAGGAGAGTTTGGAAAGCGTGTACACATGTGTACGAAAAGTACTATATGGTACAATATTTGGTACAAATTTGATTTGGAGATACAAATCGAGCTGGAATCCTGGAAATTGAAAGTAACATTACCGTTGGAGTGTAGGATTGGGATATGTACGTTGTTTTGGAAATGTTTTACTTATGTGTTCGAAGTAAATCGTACTATAACTGGTACAATTTGGATTTGGGTGAACCGATAGGGCCAGAACAATGAAATTTGGAGTTAGGATCATTGTAGGGATGTAAGATTAGGGTCAGGATTCAGTTTAACAAATTAATACTTATGGGTACTAAATGGTACTAAATTTGGTACAATTTGAATTTTAGATCTAGAATTATGAAATTTGGAGCCATGATGTGGACGCGTAAGATTGAAATATGTAGGAAGTTTTAGAAATGTGTACTGATGTATTCTAAATTTGGTACAATTTAAATTGTGGGTGAAGCGATAGTGTTTGAATCCTGAAACTTGGATTTAGAATCACTGTGGTGGTGTTGGTTTGGGTTAAGTAGGAAGTTTTGGAAATTCGTTCTAATTTGTACTAAATTTGGTACCATGTGAATTGTGGGTCAACCGATAAAGTTGGAATCCTGAAACCTGGATTTAAGGCGACTATGGAATTGTAGGATTGGGGTATGTAGGAAGTTTTGGAAAATGATACTACTGTGTACTAAATTTGGTACAATTTAAATTGCGGGTGCACCAATAGAGTTGGAATTCTTAAACATGGATTTAGGATGACTGTGAGAGTGTAGGTTTGGGGTAGGAAGGAGGAAGTTTTGGAAATAAGTGCTACTGTGTACTAAATTTGGTACAATTTGAATTGTGGGTGAACCTATGGAGTTGGAATCCTGAAACTTGGGTTTAGAATCACTGTCGGGGTGTAGCATTGGGGTATGTAGGAAGTTTTGAAAATTCGTACTGCTATGTACTAAATTTGGTACAATTTAAATTGTGGCTGAACCAATAGAGTTGGAATCCTGAAACTTGGATTTAGGATGACTGTGGGTCATCCTAAATGGGGTAGAAAAGAGGTTTTGGAAATTCGTTCTACTGTGTACTAAATTAGGTACAATTTGAATTGTGGGTGAACCGATAGAGTTGGAATCCTGAAATTTGAATTTGGAATCATTGTGGGGGTGTAGTTTTGTTGGATGGTTGAAGAGGGTACTTATGCAAATACTGTGGGCTAAATGGAAAATTTGGATTTGGGTGAACCTTTAGAGCTCGAATCATGAAATTTGGTACTAAATGGTACTCAAATTTAATTTATGGTCGATATTAATGTGTGGATTGTTTTTTCTGACATATGCAGTTTGCTGTGAAAATAAAATAATACGTTAATACATGTTTAAATATTTCCTACATTCGCTAACGTAGTTGCGGGCATATGCTAGTATAAAATATTTCGTTAAAATGTTTTTGTATAGAAAATGTATCTTCGTCTTAGAACACTGTATTCCCTGAAATAAAATGTTCCTTTTCCCTTAGCATTGCCATTCAATTCTAAGTAACGATCGCCGCATCATCTTCTATCCTCGGTTATTATATTGAACAAAAAAATAGAGGAAGGAAGAAGAGTCGTATATATTTTTGTTGCTGTAGTATATTTCTTATTCTTTTTATATTTTTCTTCTTCTTGTTCCTTATTCATGTTCATTTTTATCAGCAAAGATTGTGTATTATGAAATTATGGTTCATCGATGTTTTTTCCTTCCTTATTTTGGCAGTAGTAGCCAGCCTTGTGATGGTAATAAATCTTATTTTCTCCATTTAGTGAATGTGGCTGGGTTAACACACCTTTCCTTTAGAGTATTGCCCTATACAGTTCATTGCCATTTTTATAACTGTGATTATATTAACAACAAAAATAATAAAATTGAATTAGATTAGCTGAATGAATTTATTTTTATGATAGTAATTCTTCTTGTTAATCTTTCATATTCTGATAAATAAAATATGGTGAGCGATAGAATAAAAAAGTGATTGGTATTAACTAAATCCTAAATGTTTTTTTTAGATTTTTATTTTTAAAATATATACAAATTATTAATGTATTACTTTTTCGTATTTTTATTTTCAGGTAAGCCATGATTTTCTCATTTCAATGTAAGTACCTTGAAATACATACACAGATGCCAATTAAAAGAAATCTCCCTATTTGATAAGTTGTGATACTGTACCGCTAATTTGTAAGGTTGAAATAAGGTTTTATCATAAAAGAGCAGCGAGGTCGACCATCACAACTTCCACTGAGCTCTATGTTTCTGCGGATCTATATTCCGAGCCTGGGAAATATGACTTGACCGGTTAGAAGTCAAGAACACCTCTGCGGCATATTTTCCGAATCATGATTTCCCGGAGTAAACATTTAAACAGTAAGATTGAAACTTCAAACTCCAAAAACTTTTAGTTAATTTGATCCGTTAAATATTGAGACAGCTTGGCCATAACCGAAACCTCAAGCCATCAGCGCTACATTTCCGCCATCTAGCGTAGCAGTGATAATACTAAACAATATCAGAATACGTAAACATCTGTAAGTATTTAAGTAAATCTCCTACATCCGAGTACATACAAAGATGTAATTGGAGTCAATTTAAAGGTCAATCACTCTATTCTACTATCATCTTCTTGGATATATGTCATTCAGGAGTAAATATATACGCAATAAAATATATATATATTTTTTTTTATTTTTCACATAAAAGTCTGGGTCCAGACTTCATCGAAACAGTCATGCTTATTCCATGGTCAGGCCTATTTCTCTGTGAACAATTTCATTATTTTCGGGTCATACTTGTGGCCTTTAGCGCGACCAGACTAACAGCCAAAAATACAGCTATTGGTCCCTTTCATTCCCTAAATATTAACCGATCTTTACCAACAAAAATAGAGGTCTTCTTTCGCCAGATTCCGTCCTACATTCAAAATTTTGTGAAGATGGGTTCGTAACTGTGTTCTGTGTCATGTTTACAAGTTATAATGGAGACTCAACTAGTCGATATATGACCGGTATACTAAAGGTGGGTCTATTATCAATATTTTGTGGCGTTACAAACTCTTGGGGCCACACAAAGCTTTATATCGATCGATTATTACGGCCCTAGGAAACTTTTTATTTTTGAAAATCTCCTATTTTCGACCAAAAACCAAGCTGGAAGGAAAGCTATGTAGGAGCAGAATGTAGGGTATAGACAAGGTTTGGCCACACCTTAAGAAAAAATATCCGTAGCATAACCAGAATAGCGCTTGAAGATTGTCCACTGGAGTCATTCTGACAGGTCTGGATATTCTTCCACACCGTATCACTTACATTCGCAAACCACACTGGCGCCGCATAGCTTACCACTGACCGGCATATTGCATTATAAGTGCTGCCGACAAGCGATTTGAGGAACTTGTTTCTTCTTCTCAGCTTACCGCAATGCTATCGAACGTTACTCCCAGTATAATGGGGTAGTTTGTGGCCTGAATCATTATGCTCAGCGGGAGCTTCATTTAATGTGGCGAACAGAACATATATTTTCATATTTATGATATGGAAGAAATATACAAGATCGGCCATGATCGTTTGGGAACTCCCTGTTTCACTCTGCAGTGTTTAGACGTCCTGTTTCTGAATTCCCTATACGACTAGCGTCCATACATATAGTTATTTATCCAACGTTTAACGCGGTCGGCGATTTGTTTTCTCTATTTGTCTTCATCTTACGGAATTCATGCTGATGTTGGGCAACTGGAGAACTGCTTCTCAGCAACGAGATGAGTAGAGCTTCAAGTGTCTTTGCTACTGGTGACAAAAGTGAAATAGGCCTGTACGATTCACCCCTGTTGTCAGGCTTCAGTAGCGAGACCACCCTGCCGATTTTTCAGTCATCAGGAACTATGTGGGTGGTTAAGGACAAGTTGAGGGCTGATGTTAAATACTCAACTCCGGGTTTATCCAGCTGCTTATGCATTATACTAAATATTCCGTTTTACTTCTTTTGTGGGCTAAAAGAAGTAGTCGAAGCAGATGGTTTGTCACAGGAATTGCCAGCATGAACTTTTCTCTCAATTTGCAAATTTTAGAAGTTATAATCCTCTTTGCATAACCATTCGGCGTTTCCCTTGGTCATATCAAACAGTTCCTTCATTGAACCAACTTTAATTTCTGAACCGCTCAAAGGCTTCCAATTGCCACTTTGTCTTTTCAAAAACCTCATAAAAGTTGTGTCTTAATAAATAATATCCAACAAGATTCCATAAGACAACCATACATCCAGAACAATTTGAATTGGAAGGAGTAGCTACCATAACAGAACCCAAAGGTATCTACAAAAGATAACGTCATAAACGTGGTGTCAATAAAAAAGCATAGCCAACAGGTAGTTTACGGAAAAAACAACATCATTAAAAAGGAACGAGTAGCTACCATAACGGAACCCAAAGGAGAATTCAACATAAATTTATCAGAGTTTATTTGTACGGCAAGGAATACACTCGATCCAAACGACGAACCATTGCCATGGAGGGAAAAAGGAGTAGCTACCATAATAGAACCTAAAAAAATAATTAGAGTTTATTTGTTTTCTACGGAGATCATAATTCAAATATCTTCTCACGTGTGCCAAAGATCATTGTCACACATAAAAAATCTTTAATTTCATGACTCCATACTCTGCTCAAATCTTTTAATCGCAATCAAACTTCTACTATTCTTGTTAAAAATTAAACTTATTTTAATGGGGAATCCCAGCACTCACCACACAAATTCCATTAAACGAAAATCACATCGTCGTAAGTAACAATAAATCAATTGGGGAATCTCTAAATTGTTGTAATTACTTCAAATCGATATTATCTATAACGAATTGAAATCCAATTGAGAGCAACAAAAAAAATCAGACACACACATAAAATTTCAGTTAAAATTATTTTAAACAACAGATTTTCACTCATTAAAGCACATAATTGTTAAAAAAGCACAACCTAACAAAACGCTTGATTTCTGAACGATGAACGAGTAAAGTCAAATCAAACTCATATTAATATTCATTAAATTTAATTGAATAACTCCATAGAAATGTAGAAGAAGACTTCAAGTGGAGATGGGGAGAGAAAAGTGATTCTGCTTCCACATTGCTGCAAATGATGAAGGTCCGTCTGCGGGATGGAGTACTGCTTTCTATATTACTCCCGTACAACGTAGAAGTAGACGTACTGCTGATTCCACTGATGGAGTGTATAAATCTAAGTGAAGTGATTGAAAACGACCATACAGATAGTCAATACGAGATACATACATATATGGACTGATGATGGCCAAACAGACGCCGTTACTTAATTGCCTCTTGAATGTGAAACTTTAGGATCACCACCACTACTACTACTCCATTTTCTTGTTAATATGCTTCCAATATAATAACAGCACGCTCACGACGATCTATCTATGCTGGTGCTTCTATCTTATTACCCATTGGCTACTTCGTTGTTGCAATCTTTATTTCGTTTATTATTCTTCGTATAGAGCAGCAGGATCACACACACAGGGGGGAAACGATGATCTTGAATGATTTGGTACAGTTGTATGGCATAGCGTTTTTCCCATATTTACAATCAATTAAATGAAATTAATTAACAACAAATGTGTGTAATGTTGCAGAGACATAGCAGCTTTTTCTTTTTATTTATATTTGTTCAAGTTTGACTTAGCATGAGAATTGATTGGCAAAATAGACGCCATTTGGTGCCTTGAGACTAACAACTTCAGAGATAAATTCTGTCTATAGAATACAATATAAAAGACTTTCGAAAATATACAGAAATGTGTTGTATTTATAGATGGCCTTCGGGACATTATTCTACCTTTAAAATACTTAAAGTAGTTTTTTAAAGGTAGATAGGAGAAGCCTACTCCGCTCAATTTACTCACTTGCTTGACGAAAACACTCCTTGTCTCGATAATAATTTAGAACCACAATGGCAAAGAATTACCCAATCCCTACAAACTGCAGCAAAAGTAACGTTTGGGTACCAAAGATCGCCATCAAGAAATCCATGGTACGATCAGGAGTGTCGTAATGCTACTGATGTGAAAAGAAATAACAAGAAAAATATGAGCGTGAGCAAATCGAGATGTACAGGAGTCAGAATAAAGTCCGGATATTGTACCAACGAGTAAAACACCAAACCGGAGAATTTGGTGCAAGCACATCTTTCTGTAGAGATGAAGAAGGAAACCTGGTGACAGATACAGACAGCGTGCTGAAGATCTGGAAGGTGAATTTTGAAAAACTTCTGGTATCAAATAGTAACAGTGAAGAAGGTACCCCAGAACCAATAACAGATGACGGTATAGAGTGTATACCACCTAGCCAAGATGAGGTCGGAATAGCAATAATCGGCTGAAGAACAATTAAGCAGCAGGTGCTGATGGATTACCAGCCGAACTATTCAAGACCGGTGGTCAGATGATGGTAAGGAGCATATACCAGCTGATTTGTACAATTTGGCTAGAGAAATGCATACCCAGTGATTGGAACCTCAGCTTCCTGTGTCCCGTGCACAAAAAAGGAGTCAAGGCGATATGTGCCAACTATCGAGGAATAAGTCACCTTCCCATCGCATATAAAGTGCGATGCTGTGTGAACGACTGAAGCCAATGGTCAATGACCATATTGGACCATACCAATGCGGCTGTAGGGCTGGCAAATCCACCAATGAAGAGATTTTCACTCTGCGCCAGATCCTGGAAAAGACACACGAAATACACATACCACCTATTCGTCGACTATAAAGCCGCATTCGACAGCCTTATCCATTCAGAGGTGTTTAAAGCCATGTCTACGTTCGGCATTCCTGCAAAATTAATTCGTCTATGCAGGATAACTTTAACTGGCACAAGATCAGCAGTTAAAGTCGGAAAGGAACTCTCGGAGCTCTTTAATACCGAACGAGGATTCAGACAAGGTGACAGGTTGTCGCGTACTGTGTAAACGATTGAAGCCAATGGTCAATGACATTATTGGACCATACCAATACGGCTTCAGACCTGCAAATCCACTATTGAGCAGATTTTCACTCTGTGCCAAATCCTGAAGAAGACCCACGAAAAACACATCGACACATTGCACCTATTCGTCGGCTTTAAATCCGCCTTCGACAGCCCTATCCGTTCAGAGGTGTATAAAGCCTTGTCTGCGTTTGGCATTCCTGCAGAATTAATTCGGCTATGCAGGATAACTCTAAGTGGCACAAGGTCAACAGTTAAAGTCGGAAAGGGCCTCTCGGGCCTCCCTTTAATACCGAACGAGGATTTCGACAAGGTAAAAGTTTGTGATATATTTAACATGAACAGAAAGAACACTGTTCACCAAACAGCACATGTTATTCGCCTACGCCGACAAAATCGACATAATAGGTCGAACATTGCGAGAGGTAACATAAACTTTTGAACAAATTGAGAAGGAGGATTCTTCTACCAAAGTTGGACTGGTAGTAAATGGCGAGAAGACCAAGCTGATGGTATCAACGCGAAGACGTGCGGTAGTCTCGGACCAACTGTGGAACTTGAAAACTACAGCTTCGAGGTAGTAAACGATTTTATATACCTCGACACCGACATAAATAAAACGAATGACATCAATTTTAAAATTCGCAGAAGGATTGTGATCGCCAACAGATGCTACTATGGTCTAAGTAAGCAGTTAATAAACTTAACCACCTCCCGCACGACCAAACTCACACTTTACAAGGCGCTGATACTACCCGTGCTGTTACATGAATCTGAAGCAGAAAAATTCTTCGAAAGATCTGTGTGCCGATATGCGTCGATGGTGAATATCGGCGTCGAATGAACCACGAGCTTTACAATCTGTACGTGGACATCGACATAGTCAGTTGTATTGAGCTGCAGCGACTACGGTGGCTAGCGAATGAATGAGAGTGCCCCAGCTCAAAAGGCATATAAAAGCCAGCCTACTGATGTTTCACGCAGAAGGGAAATGCCACGAATCAGATAGAAAGACCAAGTAGAATACAACATCTCCGAACATGGTCCTTTAAATTGAAGGAGATGCGACCGACGCGCTTGGAATTTTTTTTTAAGCTCGGCTTATGTAACAACCGATCTGTAACAAACCAGCTAAGTAAGTAAGTTGGCCCGCTATTGTTATCGCTATTGTTAAGATGTTGCTTGTTTAATTTTAAAAGTGGAGGATTTTCGAATTATTTTGTTTAATAGAATAGAATTTTGATTATAAGTTTTTGTAGACTGGTAGTTTCTTAAATGTGGTCTGCAGACTTTAAAATTATTGTGAATACATAAAGTAGAACATTTCCATTGGTTTTCTACCGTTTTTTTTCTCGAATCTCTGATAATATCTTAACTACACGTGTTAAAATTCAAACCAATCGTCCATACAACTCAAAACAATATATAGAAAAAATCATAATTAAGACACCAATCTAGAACCACAACTCATTTAGATTTTTTTAATTTCAAATTAGAAAAAGAGGTAACAACTACAATGCTTCATTAGAATACCATTTAACACTCTACACAGCAAGCCATACAAAATTTGTTGTATGGATTCACAAATGTTATTTGATGAACGATTTCTGTTCGAAAGTCAAGGAAACAAAAGAAGAACCAACTACACTGGAATGCACACGCAGCATATGCAGCAAGCATACACACAAGCTTCATTACACCAAGAAGTTTATAAATAGCACGTCATAACAATTAAAAGTCTTTAATTAAAACCTGACTTTTATAACACCTTTCTTTATAAAAGTACATACATGTATGTAAGTACGATCAAAGCTATGAAGGTAACTAAAGATGATGTTGGACAGACACCAACGTTCGTGTGTCTTCTTCTTAGTCTTCAACATTTTTTTCTGCTTCATTAAATCTAACAAAAGTGCGGTGTGCGTGCAAACCCAAAATGGAATTAATTCAATTTTTCATTTCTTCGGCATCGACATTGAATCTGGAAAATGTGTGTGAGTGTGTATGTCGCTTTGGAATTACTCGATGATTGTTAAGAAACGTGAAGAGTATCCGAAGAAAAACAAAAACAACATTATAAGAAGCATTAATAAACAGCAGCAGCTAGACAAAAACAACTACACCACAACCCCATTAAAAATTAAACCAAACCAGCGAAGAATCAGAAGAAGAAAAGTGAAGTGAATGCTGCAATCAAAGGTAGTGATAAAATAATAATAAAAAGAAACCACAATCATCAATGCAATTGAATCCATTGAATGGCTCTCGAAAAAAAAATACAAACTAACAAACTAAGGAGGGTGGGTTGGAAAGCAAAAGGAAAATATCCACCACGAAGTCAACGAATAGCGGATATGCGGCTACCTTTAAATGTACATATCAATGTATCTATCAATCATATTACTAATTACTTCAAAGTACTAGAGGTCACCGACGTAGCCGGGGTTTTAAAGAAACTATGTTGACAACCTATAAGGCATAAGCAGAATGGATCTGTTGAGTCATCTGTCGTGTTATTTTTTTTATTGAAAATACAACACTCACAAGGGAACGATAACTTCAAAGCTTGAGATTGATCTGAGTTGCGCTTCGGAGTTCAATATATTTTATCTTTTTGTGCGCGTTAACGCGATCATTGCACGGAGCCCTATACAGCGATAGGCGGTCTGTTGTAAATCATGCGGCTCCAGTGTAGTCAACGGCTAGCCGAGATGCGGCTACCTTTGAATAGAAAGATCGATGGATCTATAAATCATATTACTAATTACTACAAGGTACTAGGGTTCATATGCGATAGCCTATATAAGTTGTTCGCAAGACTATGTTCCGAGATGTTGTCTTCCATTTGATATTTACATCGAATTCGTGATCTTCCTTTTCTACGTGAAGCATCAGTTGGCACGCTTTTATATGTCTTTTTGATCTGGAACATCCTCATCCATCGGTCCATAGATCTTTCGGAGAATTTTTCTCTCAAACACTCCAAAAATTGCCGCAAGTACCCATGTGAGTTTGGTCTGGACCATAGTAGTAGATCATAGTAGCATCTGTTGGTCAACCTCCGAAATTAAAAACTGTTGTCATTAGTTTTTTTTTATGGCGGTACCAAGGTACATAAAAACTTTGACTACCTCGAAGCAGTAGTTTTCAATCAGTCGGTCTGAGTCTTTGGACGTCATGCGCGTTGATACCATCAGCTGCCAGTCCCACTTTGGCAGACTCCTTTTCAATTTGTTCAAAGGTGGCAAAGGTGGCAAAGGTCACACGGTAAACTGTCACCTTGTCTGAATCCTAGTTCGGTATTGAAGGGCTCCGAGAGGTCCTTTCCGACTTTAACTGCTGACCCTGGTGCCACTTAAAGTTATCCTGCATAGCTATATTAATTTTGCAGAAATGCCGAACGCAGACATGGCTTTAAACACCCCTGAACGGATAGGTCCGTCGGATGCGGCTTTATACTCGACGAATAGGTGGAATGTGTCGATGTGTTTTTCGTGGGTCTTTTCCAGAATTTAGCGATGTGTAAAAATTATATATGGTAGTTTTGCCAGGTCTGAAGCCGCATTGGTATGGTGCAATAATGTCACTGACCATTGGCTTCAGTCGTTCATACAGTACGCTTGATATGTCTCATTTTTTGTGCACGGGACACAGGATGCTGAGGTTCCAATCATTGGCCATGCATTCCTCTTGCCAAATTGTACTAATCAGCTGGTAGGTGCTCCTGACCAGCATCAGAACACCGGTCTTGAATAGTTCGGCTGGTAGTCCATCGGCACCTGCTGTTTATCTAACCTCATTTTGGCTAGGTGCCATACAATCTTCATGGAGGGAGGATTTTCCGACGGTGGGCCCAAAAATATTGTATTTAAAATTTCCCCAACACCATCACACCACCCCTCTCATATTCATTAAATCTTCCGAATGAATATATGTATGTATATCAAATACCAAAAAGCTTTAAGTCAAATAACCACCACAAAACTATTACCGCATAGACTACGACAACAACAGCAAAGACAAAGACGACGTCCACGAAGAAGAAATTATAGCTAAAGTGCTATAACAACGCACCAATTGTTTGGAAAATGTGATCGGAAATATTAATGAGAGGCAGCAACAGCAGTAACTTCTAGCCACGCAACTAATCACCAGACGGCGGCGACAACGACGCATTCTCACTCTTAAATGCAACATCGCACAACATAAAGAAGTGATTTTGAATTACGATATGATGCGGACGCTGTATTTTCTACGAAAGGAAATTGATGTTTTTGGCCTCCGTGTGGGGAGGCGGGCTGGCAGCTGGCATGCAGTTTGTTACGTAGGTAGTTTGGTATTACTACTGCTCCTCACTGCAGTCCTGTGTTTAACAAACATTAAGAGAAGATTGTTATAATGAACAGTCATACACCACATACATCCCATACACTTCCACTGGACGGGACATGCCCACCGAACCAACCGACCAACCAAGTAGCATCCACATTACTAGCAATCTCTCAATCACCGGCAACACCTTGTCCATATATTTACCTCAAGGTAGACATTGGTCATTTTGTTTGTCTGAACAGTTGCAATTAATTGAAAAATTGTAAGAAAAACTATTGTTGTTGGTTGATTTGTATTAGTTCGCGTTTTAATAGATAATACACACGCATAGATTAGAAAACCTTTGGATGAATTTTTAAGGGAGCTCTGATCGAGGTCGGATCAAAAAGTAACTAATTTATTCGGTTCAGTTGGTACACATTTCTGTAATATATGTTGGTGTTTCAAATCCTGAATTAAAGTTTGAATTTTACAAGAAACGCGATAAAAAAAAAACATTCCAAATATTGGGCTCCGAATGGCCATTGCATCCATATCTGACCCATGGAGACTATTTCCAGTGTCCAAGTCTCCAAGCAATCGAAGATATATTCGGCGAATGAAAAAATAATCTCTGAGGCATATTTTGAATGAAGGATATTAAAATCTGGTTAATTCCTGCAGTATTTGTATTTGTATACCCTCCTTCGTAAATTGGTGTGTATTAACATGTATGTGCTTGACATTTATATGGGGACTATGTTATTGCATTTTGTGGTAGTACGTGCAGGCTCTTAAAAAATATTTTTTCCCATTACAGACACTCAGATTGGAAAACTAGCCGAATTATAGCCACTTCGATGAGAAAATTTAAATAGAACCATAATAATATCAAGAGAGCTATGTCAAAACAGTGACTGATGTGGAAATTTATTTAAAAATATTTTTCTTCGTGTTCTCTAAGAAACCGGATAGCGAAACTAGTGGAATATTCGGCTAAATCCTTCAAAATACCTTTTTCAAAACTTCGTTGGATGTCAAATGTGGCGGCACCTTATAAAATATATATTTTACCCTCAAATGTCCGACCAACTTACCCCCATAACCTGAAGAATTAAATTTGAGCAATCGGTGCTCAAAGCCTCAAATAACAAATAATAATGGGGGCTACCCGGAAACTAGACCCAATATTGAAATTTGGTAGGCTCAATCTCTATTCAATGAGAACCCAAAATATACAATTATAGGCTATTTGGTTGAAGTAAAGTATCGATCAAACTATTTCATATTTATGTGACATTTCGCAGTAAAAAAATTATGTTCCTGTTTTGTGTTTGGTGCATTCAGTTGTGAGTTACAGGGTGTTAAAAATGGAAGTGAACAAAGAGTAAATTCCGTAAACTTTACAGCTTTTCTTTGACAAAGGCGAAAATGCAAGCCAAGCGGCTAAAATTGTGAATGGTGTTTATGGTTCCGATACTGTAACAGCCAATTATGTGCAATTTTGGTTTCATAGATTCCGTTCAGGAATTGTTGATGTTAAAGATGTACCTCGCACAGGTAGGTCGGTCGTCGAAAATGTCGATAAAATCGGAGAAATGATCGAAGTTGACCGGCATGTTAACAGTCGTAGCTTCGCCCAGGAGCTAAAAATCGATCATAAAACTGTTTTAAACCATTTACAATTGACCATAAACGGCCAGAATTGGCCAACCGGAGAGGTGTTTCACCAGGACAACACTAGGCCACACACATCTACAGCGACTCGCCAGAAACTTTGGGACTTGGCACCAAACTCCGGACTTGGCACCTAGCGATTATCATATTTTTCTTGCATTGCAACATTTCTTTAATGATAAAATATTGGCTTCTAGAGAGGATTGTGAAAATTGACTACTAGAGTTGTTTGCAAAAATAGAGCAGAACTTCTATGAGAAAATGGCAACAAAACAGTGCTTATTTGGCCCAAATCGGGCATTCCGAAGCATGTTAAATAAAGTCCTATAGTTCATATAAAAATAATGGATTTATTTTTCCCCAAACTAATTCAATTCAATGAATAGGGATAGCTACCATAACAGGACCCGGAGCCATATAACGTATACGGAAATACACCCCTCAGTAACATTTTAAATGGAAGGAATAGCTACCATAATAGAACCCAAAAGGCTAAATTCGATTTAAATACATCGAAATATTGGTTTTAGACGATTAAGATCCCGTTGCAGCAAATTGAGGCAATCACTATTTTTGGCTGCTGAATTTGTAGAAACATTGACACTTAGGCCTGATTAAAAATATCAACCACATCAAATATGAGCTAAGCAGCCATTGTCTAAGCTAGATATTTAATTATTTGCAAATTTAGGCATGCCAAGGTTTAATATCTATTGCTCTGATGGGCTAATCCTAAGGTTACCAGATGCTGTCTTTTAAACCCTGAATAAAACCATTGCATTGCAGACAGATTGTGGTAGACCATACGCAACTACCACAAAAATTATCAGTGGATCTAAATCTCGATTCTATGCAATTTTTCATGACAATTGGAAACCCTGTGAATGTTTTCGTATATCTGAGATCTGCAACAGATATTTTAGCAACATCTCAAGACCTTATATTCGTGGAGAAAATATGTATCCCATTGAATGAAAAATGTATCATTTTCCACACCTCTTATTACGCACACAGGCAATAAGATCCACTTCACGTGTAAAATGGTTTTCATAGATGGCCTGTCAGAAATAGTGACGTAAATGACATACATTTCCGAGTATAATATTTACGTCAGAAACGTCGGAAACCTATCCAAATCCATTAGGTTTTTGACAAAATAGCTATTTCCATTAATCAATTTGGAAATTACGCATGCTTTACTCAAATTAATATAAAATTTCAAAATTTTCTTCTCAACAAAATTTAGAAATTTCTTCAGTTCTAGTAAGGAATAGTCAGATATATGTAAAAATAATATATATTCTTGAAAATAACTGTATATGCTGATAATATTGAAATAAATGACGTTTACTACATTTATTACATTTTATACAGGTATATGACGTTTTCGACGTTTACACCTTTTTGACAGTCGAAAACCTAAAAATTCGTCGCACTGTCCATCCCTGATGGTTTTGGATATACCGTCAACGTATTCGGTCTTTGTCTTTCCGGAAAATATTTTGTTTTCATTTTCCACGCAAACGTCTTGGTCCATGCTTATTCGTTGAACCAATCCCCCTTACACTGTTAAAACTGCGTGATGTCCGGTTCATCTGTAACCTTTAAAGTTACCAGAAGAACATACAAAAATTGTTGATCCATTTTATCCTTTAAATATTTACCGATCATTAGCATAAAAATTATAGGTAATTTTGGTTAGAATTCTCACAACATAATGCAGTATAAGTCGCTGTTACCAACAGACACGTATCTTGACTTACATATGCTATTTTAATTTGCGGAGATCTACAGAATCACTGTCTAGGTTGAGTCTTTGCTTGTATTAAATTTATGTATATTTTATTTAAATTGTGAATGTTCGTGAGACCAGGAGAAGTAACCTTATGGAGCCCATCGTCAAATTTAGTATACATTATATTCATATGAAATTAACCTTTTTAAACAGATACTAGAGGAAGTGGACCAATGGGTACGGTCTTCGGACTGAACTTTTATTGGGAAGATACCAGCAAGAGTAGACCAAGGGGTAAAAACTTCCGACTTTGTCCAGGCTTTGTAAAAATATTACGACGTGCTCTGTTTGGCTTAGATCGAACACTCCATTCGCTTGATATTATATATAGCATTTCCACATTAAATGAAACCTTTTATAAATTAAATGAACCCTTTTCCAAATTAAATGAACCCTTTTCCAAATTAAATGAAACCTTTTCCAAATTAAATGAAACCTTTTCCAAATTAAATGAAACCTTTTCCACTTGAAATGAAACCTTTTACAAATAGAATGAAACCTTTTCCAATTGAAATGAAACCTTTTACAAATAGAATGAAACTTTTTCCAAATTAAATGAAACCTTTATTCTTATCTAAGGAAATATAATATTTGCACTAATTTTAAACCAATATTTGAAAATTAAATCAAAGAATATTAACAAATATAGTTGTATGGCTATGTAATTAACATAAATATTCTTTAATTCGGTGTGATTTCATTTAATATCTTAACATAAAACTAAATAAATAGTAATACAAACTGGGGTATTTCTTGACATTTTAATAAATAAATATTTAAGAACAAGAATTGAATACCCGGTCCTAAATGCGAAATACATATTTGACTTAATAAATTGTTGATGATAAGGTAACTGCTTATCTTAACGAAGGGGTTCCCGACTTTCAGCTTGTGGGATTTTCAAAACCATGTCCATAACGTAGTTAGAACAATCTTGCCGAGTAAGCTTTTGAATACTTCGCTCGATTACATCAACAATGTTATGTTCCATTGAAACGTCACACAGCTCAGCTCTTGCACATAATTTTATTTTTGAAAATGCATTTTCGATTGGATTTAGCATTGGAGAATAAGGCGGTAAGAATTTAAGGTTGCATCTTTTGGATTCGATCAAATTTTTTATGTCATGTCGCTTGTGTATTTGAGCGTTATTTTCCAATTCTGGATTGATTTTCTAAAAAAAAAAATCTATAAATAATTTAAATCTGTCTGCATTGACACTAGAATTAGAAACGATTGTGTGATGTACAACTCCCGCGTTGTTTATTGCTGCAATTATAGTGATATTACGACCTCTGACCGTAGGCAACACAATGTGTGCTCTTGTTCCTTGTCTTGAACGGGCTTGGGTTCTTCGTATGTGAAGATTAAATCCACACTCATCAATGAATATTAATTTTTCTCCTTGTTGGGGTATCCATTTTGTAAAGTCTTGAGCATATTTTTGTCTCAAGCCTAATGTTCTGGAGTCATTCATTCGTTCTACTTCAATAGAGGCCATCTTAAACGTAATTTTTAATTTCCGTAATCCATATTCTATGCAGCTTGTGGAAATATTTATTTCATTTTCTCTCAAAAGTTTAGTTTTTATGGCTTTGAGGGTAATTCCAGGTTGACTTTCTATATAGAACTCGATCAGACTTAAAACTTGTGGTGTCAACAACTTAGTTCTATTTCCTCCACGCTAATTTTCCTTCAATGTTCCAAAATTTTGTTTGTAATTACTTCACATTGTCGAGAGTTTACTGTTTTGGATGTTCACATTATCGAGAGTTCACTGTATTTAAAAATAGCAACGTTTAAAATAAATGCGAACCTGATTTTAGCTTGGGAACCTGAGGAAGATTCAATATCCTCGCCAAGTATTACAAGTGGAAATGCTGCAGAACCTACCGAAGCTACATCTACAAGACCCCGAAACAAATTGGGTCAGTATAACAAAATAACAAAAGACATGAAATTGTTATTATTTAAATTCTATGAAGAGGGGAGAACCATTTCCGAGGCTGCAAATTTAACCTGCATAAACATAAATTCCGAAAAAACATTTATAAGAAGATACAAACAAAATTTTGGAACATTGAAGGAAAATTAGCGTGGAGGAAATAGAACTAAGTTGTTGACACCACAAGTTTTAAGTCTGATCGAGTTCTATATAGAAAGTCAACCTGGAATTACCCTCAAAGCCATAAAAACTAAACTTTTGAGAGAAAATGAAATAAATATTTCCACAAGCTGCATAGAATATGGATTACGGAAATTAAAAATTACGTTTAAGATGGCCTCTATTGAAATAGAACGAATAAATGACTCCAGAACATTAGGCTTGAGACAAAAATATTCTCAAGACTTTACAAAATGGATACCCCAACAAGGAGAAATATTAATATTCATTGATGAGTGTGGATTTAATCTTCACATACGAAGAACCCAAGCCCGCTCAAGACAAGGAACAAGAGCACACATTGTGTTGCCTACGGTCAGAGGTCGTAATGTCACTATAATTGCAGCAATAAACAACGCGGGAGTTGTACATCACACAATCGTTTCTAATTCTAGTGTCAATGCAGACAGATTTAAATTATTTATGGATTTTTTTTTTAGAAAATCAATCCAGAGTTGGAAAATAACGCTCAAATACACAAGCGACATGACATAAAAAATTTGATCGAATCCAAAAGATGCAACCTTAAATTCTTACCGCCTTATTCTCCAATGCTAAATCCAATCGAAAATGCATTTTCAAAAATAAAATTATGTGCAAGAGCTGAGCTGTGTGAAGTTTCAATGAAACATAACATTGTTGATGTAATCGAGCGAAGTATTCAAAAGCTTACTCGGCAAGATTGTTCTAACTACGTTATGGACATGGTTTTGAAAATCCCACAAGCTGAAAGTCGGGAACCCCTTCGTTAAGATAAGCAGTTACCTTATCATCAACAATTTATTAAGTCAAATATGTATTTCGCATTTAGGACCGGGTATTCAATTCTTGTTCTTAAATATTTATTTATTAAAATGTCAAGAAATACCCCAGTTTGTATTACTATTTATTTAGTTTTATATTAAGATATTAAATGAAATCACACCGAATTAAAGAATATTTATGTTAATTACATAGCCATACAACTATATTTGTTAATATTCTTTGATTTAATTTTCAAATATTGGTTTAAAATTAGTGCAAATATTATATTTCCTTAGATAAGAATAAAGGTTTCATTTAATTTGGAAAAAGTTTCATTCTATTTGTAAAAGGTTTCATTTCAATTGGAAAAGGTTTCATTCTATTTGTAAAAGGTTTCATTTCAAGTGGAAAAGGTTTCATTTAATTTGGAAAAGGTTTCATTTAATTTGGAAAAGGTTTCATTTAATTTGGAAAAGGTTTCATTTAATTTGGAAAAGGGTTCATTTAATTTGGAAAAGGTTTCATTTAATGTGGAAATGCTATATATTACTGATATTCGCTTGATTACATTACATAGGCTTGGTTAAAATATTAGGATGTGAATATTAGGATAGTATACCGTTAGGACTCATGAGACTAAGGATATAAAAATATATTTAGTGTCAATATCGAATATATATAGGGTAGACATTACTGTTACTCACCACAAAGGGTAACAATTTTGAAAAATTGAACAGAGTCCACAGTTGGAATTAAATGTTGCACATCATATTTTTATTAAACTAGTTTTCAACATAAAATTTGTCTTCAATACACACCACTCTCATATTTTGAAATTTTAAATTAGAACTAGTTCCTAGCCCCTTTTTACTACCCGAGCAATATTTAATATCTTAGCGTCATAATTTCATTTCCCAGCATTATCTATCAGGAGGGGATGGTCCTTCACGTTCGGTAGCTAATATTGTTTCTGGTATATGACCACCACATTTAATCTTTATTATCTATCGAAAATCAATAACTTTCATAATCTAATACTTTTTCTAATTTATTTTCTCACAATTTTCAATGAGTTTCGAAAACTAGGAAGCCCGCATCGCTTCGACATGTCCATTAATAAACACACACCACAAATTATAATAATGCAATAATAAAGACTGCACCCACTTTTGACCATAGTACAAGTATAGCCACCTATAGCCTCTGATTGTAAAACAGCACATCTTTGTAATAATCTCAGCAATGAAATCTCTACCAACCTCACCCACATCCTAGCATACACATCAAAGGTGTAACAAAAACCATACTACCTGATAAGGCGAAGCTGCTCAATGCGATCGACCCCAAGCACCCACAAAAAGCAAAAGCCACATCACCACCTTCTTTGGCAACAACAACAAATGCCCCAGCCTGCAGTGCATAACATATATGGTCAGGACATATTTCAGTTCCCCCGCTAAGTAGCAAAAATCGGGTGCGCTTGCCCACAACGAATGGTGAAAATGAAATAAAATTAATTACAAAAAATAAATTCATTTCACAACACGCGGTCAGGCCAAACACAGAAATCCGATCATCACTTTATAGCTACAAAGTGAGAGGTCCATTACGTTAGTGGTTGAATGGTTTGGTTGTTTGGTGGTTACATGCTCAGAGGAGCTTCGTGATGCTAATGCGGCCTACTCACCGCTGTTACAGCTTCTCCTACTAATCGTAATAATAATTGACCCGCAGTGTTCGAAGTGTTCCTTTTTTGTGGGCATTTTTTTGAAATTTTGAAATGAGTGCTGCATCCATTAACGGTTTTAATGTTTTCTTCTTTCTAATGCCTAAAGTTCAAACAAACGCTGATGGCTGCTTGATGGTGGCACACACTCACACATAATGACGACAAGGAAGAGGCAAAAGAAGGTGCTTTGTTGTAGGATGCATCGAACGAACAATGCCATCAAATAGGACCACGACTGCTGCTGATGATGGTGATGTTCAGCTTAGATTAAAGTTTTTGGTGTAACTCGTCCACGGTTGCCATACCAAAAAAAGGCCTGCAGTGATTATGAATGCTTTTCAAACAAAACCATAATAACGAAGACGACAAAAACAACAACAATGAGAGCACACGAAGCGAAAACAAAGCCAACCAAACATTGCCCGCACTCACTCAACTTCGAATGATAAACAACGAAGAAAACATTGCCACGAAATATTATCTTTCACCCGATGTAATCGTAATTTTAATAAATTGCTGATGCTACATTAGCAGTGCTGGATGGCCATGGACGGTGTGGTGGTGGTACTGATAGTGGCAGTCATCCAGGTTGCTGCTCCTGTTACTGTTGTTATTGCCATTGGATGCTGCTAATGTTATGACTTCTTCTACTTCCAGAACTGCCCACCCATCCTTCCTTACTAGCCGTTAGCGTATCAAAGTGCTAGTTTATTATGAACATTTAACGTTTTTCTTCGATTTGAAAATCTTTTGAATTACAAGGACTACACTTTTTTGGATTGATCACTTGTGGTTACTTAAAGTTAAGAAATTCGGAGTTTATATGAAGGTCAAGCAATTTTGTTAATTTGTATAGAAGGTCAATTGTCCATTTTGAAAAATGATCCAAGTTCGGTATTATAAATAAGTTCAAAACATTTTTTTACTTCCAAAATTTTGAAATATTCTGGCTAGATCCCAAATGTCGTTGGATAAAATCCGTTTCAAGATATTTGGTATCGATTAAAAAAAAAGTTCGGTACGGTAGAACTTATAGATGTTTTTACTTATTTTTTTCTAACGGCACGGTCGAACTTAACGACGTTTTTACTACTTTTTAACGTAGTAGCAGGGACAACAGACCACTTCCCATAAAAGTCACCTTTGGACAGAAAACTGGTTATTACTTCCTCGAAATTTGTTTTTTGGCTTATTTGGTCTAACTATATATGTTTTAGTAAATAATTCGGACGAATCAGGCAATTCTTCATACCAAAAAAATACAACTCAAACGTAAAAATATCGATTACTCTTCAGAACATTGCGTGTATAAAAAATGACGTCTTCTGAAATTGGAGTCCGTTTCAAAAAATTAAGCACGAAAAGGACATACAAGGAATCGAGTTAAAAAAATCGAGATTTTACTGCAGAAATATAATCTCTAAAAATACATACATGGCTACAAATATTGAGAATTTTTCATGTATAATAAGGTCGCCAACAAAAAAAGATCACGCCATAGTTTGGAATTTTGACTCATGGCAAAATTTTTCTTCTGGGGTTTTCATAAACTCACCAAGGTATTGCATCCCCAATAGGAATATTCCACCCCCAGACCATGACTTCGATTTTGTTACACAGTATTATTTTTGCGACAAGATCTGTTATAATTATTATATAAGATTGGTTCCTCTAAAGGGTTCTGAAACCATTTGAAGCCCATAACATCATAACTTCTATGGATTATATTATTTATGACCTGGTTTAATAAATGGTCCTTCGAATGCAAAAGTCAGAATCGTAATAATTCCAATAATCTTAGAAGAAATGTACAATTAACCATTACATAGTTTGTCCTACGAGCACTAATAAATATTATTCTAATGACAAAAATTCCGAATTAAAACACAGAAATGGTCATGGTAATCCTTTCCAATCATTGGTCCTCCGACTGCAAATTCATAGGTCATCACCACTTTTGGACCCTCTTAAACAAGTGCAGGATATATGTATAAAGAAATGTTATTTTTGGCTGTCCTGGCAATGATAAACTATTGTTGTGTTCCCAAACCTTCAATATTAATGTATACCGAACTAACATATGCCCGCGACTTCGTTAGCAGATGTAAGAATTATTTAAACATGTCTAAAGCTAATCCATATACCAATATTGACTATAATTAAAATGTTAGCACCACTTAGTTCCTTGGTTGTTATCTTATAGTACGTAAAACACATTAGCATGAATTTCCAAAACATCTTACATAGCACAATCCAACATCTAAGACTTTCGGTTCACCCAAAATTTAAATTGTACCAAAGTTAGTACCATTTAGTACCCATAAGTATGAATTTTCAAAACTACCTCCATATTCCAGTCCTACACTCCAACAGTAACCTTGTTTCCAAATTTTAGTGCTCTAGCTCTATCGGTTCAACCAAATACACATTTGGTACTATTTAGTACACATTTCTAAAACATCCTACATATCCAAATCCTACACCCCAACAGTGATCCTAACTCAAAATTTCAGGATCTAAGACTTTCGGTTCACCAAAAATTTAAATTGTACCAAAGTTAGTAATATTTAGTACCCATAGGTATGAACTTCCAAAACTACATCCATACCCAGTCAAACAGTAACCAAATTTTAATGTTCTAGCTCTATCGGTTCACCCAAATACACATTTGGTATCATTAGCCATACGGCTGATCACATGGAGTAAATAGCGTGCTCAAGAGTCAAATGGAACCGGTAGTAAGTCAGTGATAATAACGGCTCTCTTTTATATGGATTGTTTTTCGCCAACAGAGCCAACTCCAGGGTCCGACTCAACATCAGACTCTACTTATGTATGAATACTTTAAAAAACCATTTTATTGTATCACTTTCTATGTCGTATTTTAGAGACTTTTACTAATTTGATATTCCCGGTTTCCTGTTATTTTAATTAATTTTTTTCGGGTTTTAGAGGCTGATATATTTCTATGCAGAAAGTCATCTATATAAGTCGATGTTTTCATGTTAGTTTTATTCCGATTTATTCGATAATTTGAAGGTTCCGAATTATTGGAGGTCAATGTTTCGACATAGGCTCCATATGCAGTTGTCTGACCATTTTCGATATTTTGAAGATGCTTTTCCGCACCTTGAAGGGTTTTCCACACCTTTATAATATTCTTTAATAAATCCACACCTTATATAGGCCCACGCCTTGGATATGCCTTGAAAAAATATTCTTTACAAAATCCATGCCTTGGATAGGCCTTGAAAAAATATTCTTTACAAAATCCATGCCTTGGATAGGCCTTGAAAAAATATTCCTTAATAAATCCACGCCTTATATAGGCCCTAGAAAAATATTCTTTAAAAAATCCACGTCTTATGTAGAACCTAGAAAAAATAAATCTTTGTCCTCTACAATTTCTATCACTCCAAAACAATAACCTTCTCCCAGAGATGATGTTTACTTGGCTGCTGGTGCCATCAATTGCCACAAAGAAGTTGATGTTGTGATTTTATTTTATTGCCGTTGTCTTTGCTGCTGGTTATTCCTTTTTTTTCCTAAAAACGACAACTTTAGTCATAGATGTTTTGTTGTTTGTTGTATTTCTCAAGCTATTATTATTATTTGTTATTGCTGCTACAACATTTGTTATTATTAGTTACTGAAGCTTGTTGTACTCGTATTTAGCTAGGTGTGTCTGATGTTACACTCTGTATTTAAAAATGTACATGTGTGAGTGTGTGTGTGACTTTTGCTGAAAACCAACCATTCAATTGCCACACGCCCAAAATAATCATAACGACGACGACAACGCTGATATTGTTGCTGCTTCAGATGGGAGTGCATACATGTCAAAATGTTGCCCCCTATCGCCCAAATGGACATTACGGTCGGAGATAGAGGTTTGGTGTTATTTTTGTTGGCCGTTACAATATGACACTTGATTTTACAAAATGATATTGATAGGTGGTGGTGGGCTAGTGTTCAAATGTCAATTTTTCTTATAGTGGGAAAAAGAAAAAACTTGATAGTTATTATTATACCTACCAGATGATGGGGTCAAAGTAGCTCTAAAAAAACAAAAAGTTTGGAGAGTCTATGTGTTTTGTACGGAATCCTGTCATTTGAAGTTGATTTATCTGAATTCACCAATCTATAGGCAGATCGTTGAGATCGCATCATTCGGTTCGATCTGGCTATAAAATTCAGATTACTATAGTAATTTTTATTACATCGTCTTCTTCTCTGTAGCTCAGTGTAATAATTAACATATATGACAAATATTATTCACACCACCATACTATACTATAACTTCGAAGTTCAGTCATGTGGCTTATTGGCATATTATCTTAAGCGCTTATCGAACGAAATGTGACAGTTAACCGTTACAAACAACCTCCTAGAGCAGCAGCAGCAAATAGACAAAAATGACACTGGAATCGAACAGGCTAACCAAATGATCATTCTCGCCTCAGAAGAAAAAACCAACCCAAAACCCAACCTCACAATGTTCGGATTGGTCACCAAACACCACCCCTCGAAGCCAATCTACTTTTCTTACTCCTCCAATTACCTACAATTTTGTTTTCAAATGTAAAAAGCCACAAATAAATTGAAATCAAATAAATGAACCGAACAACAGCAAGCCAACACCAGTTAGTTAACTAACCCGATAGATAAGCAGCAAGACCTGAATTTGAAGACAAAGCCCAGTTGTCGCCTCCGACTGTGTGTTAATGTAAACATTGGCAATTTATTGACAAATAACACGCGACCTAAGGCCTCTCGCTTGCTCATTGACTATTTAAATCGGACGCCTAGCTCATTTGCGGATTGTTGTTTCATGAACATTGGCTGAGATAATTTGTTGCAGTTGCAACTCGAGATGTTTTTCTTCAACATTGTTTTTAGGTTAAATGTTTCGACATGTTCGTTATAAGTTTTTCATTTGGATGACACTTAACATTAACTACTGTTGTCGTGGTTTTTTGCTTCATTCAAATAATTAATAGTCATCCCGCCAGCCAATCATTTCGCCTTGTGAAATTTTACTGACAAAGTTCAGAGTAGGGATATTGCTAGTTTCCAAATTAATTGTAATTAATTAGTGTCATTTATTTTTGTTTTAGGAAATTTCTCTGACAGAGTAATTTGATTGAACAGGAATCTTGAGTATGGAGTACTATTATACTTACTTAGCAGGCTTATGACAGAACGGTTGTTCCATAAGCCGAGCTTAAAAAAGATTTTCAAGCGCGTCGGTCTTGTGCGCATCTCATCCAATTCGAAAGACCATTTTCCGAGATGTCTTCTACTTGATCTCTCCATCGGATTCGTGGTCTTAACCTCATGTGTGAACCTTCTCGTGGATCGCTTGTATAGGCCTTTTGAGCTGGAGCATCTTCAACCATTCTCACCACATGGCCTAGCCAACGTAGTCGCTGCAGCTCACTTTCCGAGAATATATGGTATATATATTTATTATATTTACCGTCAACGCAGATCGGCCAGATTATATTTACCGTCAACGCAGATCGCAGGTCTCCGAAACATCTAGGGCGGTACCGAGATATATAAAATATTTCCCAACCTCGAAGTTGTAGTTTTCAAGTTTCACAGTTGGTCCGAGTCAGATTGGTTTTCTCGCCATTTACTGTCAGACCCACTTTGGCAGACTCCTTCTCAATGTTCGACACTCGCAATGTTCGACCCATTATATCGATGTCATCAGTGTAGGCGAGTAACAGTGTTGTACAGAGTACCATTTCTGAATCCTCGTTCGGTTTTGAAGGGCTCCGAGAGGACCTTTCCGACTTTAACTGCTGAACTTGTGTCACTTAAAGTTATCCTGCATAGCCGTACTAATTTTGCAGGAATGCCGAATTCAGACATGGCTTTAAACACCTCTGAACGGGCTGATAGGGCTGTCGAATGTGGCTTTATAGTCGACGAATGGTGTAATGTGTCGATGTGTTTTTCGTGGGTCTTCTCCAGGATTTGCGCAGAGTGAAAATCTTGTCAATGATGGTTTTGTCAGGACTGAAGCCGCATTGGTTTGGTCCAATAATGGTCATTGTTTATTGGCTTCAGTCGTTCACACATCACGCTGGTTGGCACTTTATACGCGATGGGAAGGATACTTATACGTGTCTTCTCTCTCCTTTTCTACCGATAATTCTCCATCGCATTACCTGTTGCTACTGTCTGCAGGGTTGCCCTATACACTGCGTTTTTCACATCAGAAGCATTAACACACTCCTGATCGTACCATGGGTGATGGTGGTTTTTGGTACTCAAGTGTTGCTTTGCCATTGTGCTTCTATACTATTATCGGACACATGGAGTGCTTTCGTCAAGCAGGTGGGTAAGTTGAGCGGAGTAGGATTCTGATACCTGTTGTTTGCAGTGTTTCGATGTCCAGTTTCCGTGTTGTGTTAGATCGCACATTTGCTGCTACATTAAGACGAGTGCGAACCTTGGCTGCTACAAGGTAATGGTCCGAATCGATATTCGTTCCTCGAATCGATCG
Source organism: Musca vetustissima (assembly GCF_032173495.1). Classification (NCBI taxonomy): domain Eukaryota; kingdom Metazoa; phylum Arthropoda; class Insecta; order Diptera; family Muscidae; genus Musca; species Musca vetustissima. The sequence continues at coordinate 26,068 of NW_026878766.1, read as the reverse complement.
AACGTCTAAAACACTCGATGAATGCCTTCCGACGTTGATTTGTCGTTGTTCGGTCGGGAGAAATCCAGGTGGTCATGTGTATATCGAGATGTTTGAACCTGGTACTGCTAACTATGTTTTTTGCTGCGGCGAAGTCAAACAACCTAATGCCGTTGTCGGATGTTTCTTTATGGAGGCTGAATTTTCCGACGGTAGAACCAAACATATTTTCCCTTCCGATTTTGGCATTAAAATCTCCTAGCAGAATTTTAATGTCATGACCAGGGCAGCAGCAGCTCGTAAAAAATGCCTTTGGTCTGTTCATCTTTGTCTTCCGTTGGAGAATGGACGCAAATAAGACTGATGTATTAGAACTTCGCTTTAATACGGATTATAGCAATTCGCGCATCCAATGGATTAAATCTGGAGACGAGATCTTTTATTCTCCTTATTAACCATAAATCCGCAGCCAAATTCATGTATTGATTCATGGCAGCTATAATACAGGTCGTAATCATCTGATTTACTTACGTCAGTCCCTTTCCAACGCATTTCCTATAAGGCAATAATAACGGCTTTGTACTTCTTGAGTACATCCGCCAAAGCGAACAGATTCGCAGATCGTGGCCCTTTATCATTTGCGGGGGTCGGCAACAGTAGGGGGGTTGGGTTTTGCTTTTTCATAGTTGGTTGGGTTTTCCGAGAGTGGGCAACTAACCCGACCCATTTTTTTATAGTTCTTATGGGTGAACTCGCGGCACATATTAGCTCACTAATTCATCGGGTGATGAAAATAGCTCCCAAGGTGACACCGCGGCGAGGTCAGTGTCCACAATTGAGATGAAAGAGGGACGAAGATATGCCTGGACTTCGCCGTGTTAAAGGCAATCAGAGCCGTTGCTTGGTATCTATCATCCCCTACGCCACCCTTCCGTTTTCAGGATTCGAAAATACATATGACTTAATTATTCACTTCTGATGAAGTTTATTTCTAATACGTCAGGAAGAATCTACATACACTGTTTGTGGGTATTCTATTTTTAATGCCACAGGTAGACTCTTTTTTCTGACTTTTTCAAAAGTTGCCAATACCACACATCTCTACGAATAATTTTCAATTAACTCAGTACACCTTTCCCAAGTAATTGTGTAGGACATAAATAATTACAATCATCTCCCTAATGGTTAACAAATCATTTACGGCTTTCAATTTATGCCACCTCCACACATACTACGTGCTACATACATACAAGTACATGCAACACACAATATGTGTTGCATTTAACTCTCATTGTCGCATTCATTAAACGATCACGATGGAAAAACAATTTAGAAAAACGTTTCTGTTTTTTTTTTTTCTTTTTTAAAATTTATTATTATTTCTACACATGTACTCGTACATCATTTGTTCGGCCTCCACCTTCACAGCCATTGTACGCCTGCGCACACGTATCCCCATGCATGCATTATCACGCAATGTGTAAATTTTACCTGTCATTATAAATGGAACACTGACTGCTGCAGCAGCAGCACCACTGATCCCAAGAGTCAGTCAACCTACAAAGAAGAAGAAGCATCATAGAATGGAAAACCTTTGAGAAATTTGGGCAATTGTGACTGGAAATACTTAACAACAGCTGAAGATAGTCGTAGTTATTGTATTCGTTTTCTTTCTTTTTTCACACACTAGACATTTGTTGTTGTAACGAACCATAAAAAGGTGGTCGTGGTCGCCAACCAACCAACTATCAGATGGAAAATAAACAGCGGTCCCTTAACTAGAATTATTTCTATAAAATGCAAATTAATCAGCAAAAACAGCCGTTATACGTATCGTATGTAGAAAACTATGCGAGGGGGCAGAACAGAAATATAAAAGAAAACTAAGAGCCAAACATAGTCGACGACGCTGTCGTCATTATAAACATTTCAATTAAATTCCTTAGCGAAGGAAAATTACAATCTTAGATGGTATTAGGTCACATGAGAACCGGGTATTATAAACAGGTATTCGTCATTTTAGGTGTTTGAAGAACTTTGAATGATTACTCCAAATTTAATAATAAATATTTGTTTTAGTAATAAAACAGACCGTGTTATATTCAGTTCATTCAATATAATTTGCCCATTGTTAATTAACCAGAGTGGCGCCCAACGTGAGTCTAGCTGTACTTATTATAAATATATGTTTATTACCATATTATTATGTTTATTATGCCGCGTGGTTAGGTTGAAAAGTGGGGTCGATAATACCATCACATGCCCAACAAAAAGAAGGAGATATACTTAAGCCAGTTGAGGCCTGTTGTGCGCTCTAGAAATGAAAAGAATATCATAATTAGGGAAAAATTTAGATTAAGCATCTTGGGTTTGACCCCCCATAGGAATTCTGGAATTCTGTGTTTTTTGCATGTAAATGTCAGTGGCACAGGAAATGTCCCAACGTTTCACTGTCTCCCCCACACGCTCTGCACCTGCTGCTACCATCGCATCCAGTCTTCAGGCCGAGATGTCACAAAAATATCCGTCAGTCTGCTTATTTCTTTTTTTAGCGTTAGGATTTGCTTAGTTTTGTCTTCATTTGGGTCAACCCATAACTTTTTATATCTTTCTGTCCCCCATTATCCCATGTTTATTCGTTCCGATACAGTTTTGGAACTAACTGTATTGGATAATATTACAGTTATTGCTATCCGTAATTATATTTGTTGGATTTTGTCCTAGAGAAACTTCGGTACCCGGTTCTTCAATAAAAAGTCCCAATCCATCTGAACTAATGTTCTGCTATTGCATTGTTCTCTATTTGGAATTATAGTTTCGAACCATGTTACTCTCGTTTTTGTGCGGTATATTGTGTCTGGTGTCTATCCACTCGTATTGTTCCACATATGCCTAGGCAACTCGTTCTCTGAACTTTCTGTAACGTTTTTACGTTACATCTTTTGTCCACTGCTGTCCACCAGACTATAGACGCGCCTGTTAGAATTGGTCTGATAATGCCCTTATAGTTCCAGTGTATCATCTTAGGTTTGAAACCCCATTTAGAGCCTACGACTCTTCTGCAGAAAGACCAGCATCAATGGGTCTTGTCAACCCTTTGCTGTATGTGGCCTTTCCATTTAACATCCATGTCTAGGATTACTCCCAGATACATTATTTGATATGGCTATACATTTGTTTTGGAATATGGGCTCTTCATACTGACATGTTTTGGTCTTTCTGGTGAAAAGACATATTTCCGTTTTGCTTGGATTTACATTTGAGCCCCTCGGTTTGGGGTTACTGATGGAGTGCAGAATTGATGTAGAAAGGGGGTTTTGGACACTCAAACTATAAGAATCCAAAAAGTACTAAAATGTCAAAATTTCTTAGCATGGAACGAAAAGAGCTAACTTACAATTTTGAATCCGAATCAAGGTTGAGAAGAAATGTCGATATAAAAAGGTGGTTTTAGAGGTATGCAGTCATGTACAAAAAAAGTACTAAACATTACTTACTTTGGTACAATATAAATTTGTAGGAACGGATGGAGCCGGAATCCTGAAATATGAAATTAATATTATCGTCGGAGTTTAGGATTGGTATATGTAGGTAGTTTTTGATATTTGTACTTATGAGTACAAAAAGTACTAAATGGTACTATATTTGGTAAAATTTGGATTTGGGTGAACCTATAGAGCTGGAGCACTGAAATTTGGAAATAAGATTACAAATGCGTTATAGAATTGAGGTATGTTGGTAGTTTGGGAAATTCGTACTTGCGTGTACTAAATGTGGTACAATTTAAATTTTTGGTGAATCAATAGAAATGGAATCCTGAAATATGGAGTTAGGATCAATGTTGGGGTGTAGGATGAGGGTACTTAGGATGTTTAGGGAAGTTTAGAGGGTAATTAGGAAGTTTAGGGATGATGAAAGTAGCTACCCCAGGTGTTACAACGGGGAGGTCAGTGTCCACAATTGAGATAAAAGAGGGACCAAGATAAGCCTGAGCTTAGCCTTGTTAAAGCCAATCAGAGTCATTGCTTGGTATCTACCATCCCCTACGTCACCCAACAAAGAAAACGTGAGCAAATCGAGATGTAAAACACCAACGAGTGAAACACCAAACCGAAGGCTTTGGTGCAGGAACATCCTCCTGTAGAGATGAAGAAGGAAACCTGTTGACAGATACAGACAGCGTGTTGAGGATCTGGAAGGGGAATTTTGAAAAGCTTCTGGTATCAAATAGTGTCGGTGAAGAATATATCCAGAACCAATAAGAAATGACGGTATATATCACCTAATCAAGATGAGGTCGGAATAGCAATCGCCTGAAGAATTATAAAGCAGCCGATGGGCTACCAGCCGAACTTTTCATAACTGGTGGTCAGATGCTGTCAAGGAGCTAGCAGATTAGTACAGTTTGGTTATAGAAATGCATGCCCAATGATTGGATCATAAACATCCTGTGTCCCGTGCACAAAAAGGACTCTATATAGGAGTAAGTCTCCTTCCCATCACATATAAAGTATTATCCAGCGTGCTGTGTGAACGACTGAAATTATTGGATCATAACAATGCGGCTTCACAGATGACAAATCCACGATTGACCAGATTTACACTCTGCGCCAAATCCTGGAAAAGACCCATAACAACACATAGACACATTCCACCTATTTGTCGACTATAAATTTGCATTCGACAGTCCTATCCATCAGAGCTTCGATGTAGTCACAGATTTTATATACCTTGGTGCCGCCATAAATAAAACTAATTAGATCGGGTTCGAAATTCGGGGAAGGATACTGTTGGTCGACAGATGCTACTATGGTCTAAGCAGTTTAAAAACAAGACTCACATTCTACAAGACGCTGATACTACACTCTATTGGAGTGTTTGAGAGAAAAATTCTCCGAAAGATCTATGGGCCGATCTGCGTTGACGGTGAATATCGCCGTCGAATGAACCATCTATTCTCGGTCATCGACATAGTCAGACGTATCGACTTGGCTAGGTCATACATCCTTCTCCCAGCACAAAACTATTCTCCTAGTACAAAACTAACCACAACAATATCCTACTCCCACGCAAAAGGGGAAGACCACGAATTCGATGGGAAGATCTAGTGGAAGATAAAATTTCCGAACATGGTATTTCAAATTGGAAAAGCTGCGCAAAAGACCTGGAAACCCTTTTAAGATCGGCTTATGGAACGTGTGTTATGTCACAAGCCAGCTAAATAAGTAACAACCTATTAGATAATATTGTCTAAGAGTCATTTTCAAATCAAAAATATTTAAAATTGTTTGAGGAATGTTCATTCAACCCACTGATTCACTTGTCTATAAAAGCGAACTCACTTCGTTATAGAAAATAGGTTACAACCAATGTAGAACAGTCCGATGTGAGAAAATGTTACCAACTACTACAACCGTTTCTCAAATCTCATTACATATACCCGGTTTTTCGGTTTCACAACTTTATATTCTAAACCTGTAACAATTAAAATAAAGTTACAATGAAAGCAAAACAAACAAATAGTTGGATACTAAAAGGAATGCCAACAAACAAATACAGCCCACATTAATTTCTTGTTCCATTGTAGTACACCCACACGCATTATGTGTTACAACCTGAAGAATAGAAGAAAACGCCAAGAACTCTCATACACCCAACCGTAACAATCGCCACGTTGAGGGCGTGTAAATTCTGTGAAATGCGTTTTATGCATGAGAATGAATTTTCCGCTTTTAAACGTTTCTCCTTCTATTTTTTTTTTTTTTTCATTCGTCACTGCGGTGCGGTTGCGTTCTCTACTTTGCACCCACAAACCAACTATGGTGTATTTTTTGGCCGGCTGTTGCTATGACTATTAAACTGTTAAGCCAAGTTAACACTTAAAAAACCTTCACAAAACTAAACAAAAATAAATAAAAACTACACACAGCCATAAAATGCACTAAAAGTGAAAAAATTAAAAAAAGAACAAAAACTACAATACTGGCCTACAGCTGTCATTTGTTTTAAAACGTGGAAAAAATTACCGACAACTAACGTTCTGCTATCAAAAATATGCCGGTATCTATTGTTTCGATCTACATTAACTTCTGTCATTCTCAGTGTAGCTACCGTAAATCCATTGTGTGTTTCTTGATCAATGGCACACATAGGTAACCTGGTTCGATAATCCCATGGCACCTTCCTTCCTTGGCGATTAAGGGTGTTTTCTTTTTTCTTGCCCAACCCTTACTAGGATATATTTTGCTATTTTCATTTCCGCTATTTAAGGGTTGCTGTTATTGCTACCTTTTTGGTTCACACGCTCTCCAGTCAACAGCCGCTTATTCACTAATTAATTGCGCACATACAAAATTTATATTTCATGTCGCTAACATTGCAATGCGTAAATAGTTTAACGGCTAAATATAAACAAAGGGCAAATTCTTTTAAACTGCGTATTAGAATTTTTGTTGTTTATGAGGGCCGGTCGGTCATTGGCCTACTGATAGTGGTGGTGGTGGTAGTTTTGAAATGGGAATGTTTTACAGTGTGAAAGTTTTTCGTTTCTATTATAAGTTTATTTGTTTCGGATTGAAATAGCTTTACATAGATCACGTATTTTGAGCTAAAAAAAATCTCACACTTCAGGCATTGCTTTACACAACGAAATGTGTTTCAAATATATAGTCTTGGAAACCTCCCCAATAGAGCTATAGGTTGTAAATTTATTCAAATACACCTTGGAAAACTAGATCGTGAAAACTTGGTTATGTTCGCCCCAGCTGTTCATCTCATATACACCACCAGGACGAAAGAAAATTCCGGTGTTACTAAACATCTATGTATTTTTGGAAAAATTTATGAACTTATAAGGAACTATTCCGCAAGGAGTTTTTCTACTTTGGGAAGCAGCTTTTCGGATGGAAAACTCGATTAGGGCCAGTGGTGCGCAGTCGTGGTACAAAATGGAATTTAAATCTTCTACTAACACTGTGAGACCAAATGGAGGCCATGCACAGTGGGAAAAAATGCAGATCTAGCGCGCAGAAAATCAAAGTAGATGTTTTACTGTATGTTTATCGATATTTTGGATAAGAATAGATTTAGATGGACAATTTTAATTATTTTATGAAAAAATTTGGCAATTTTTTTTTTATTAACCCATTAAGCGCCGATTTTTTTTTTTTTTTTTTTTTTTTGAAAAACTTAAATTTTTAGGTGAAAATTACTATTTTGAAGCATTTGAAACATTTTATAATAAGCAACATTTTTCGTTATAACTAATAGTACTCCTAAAATGGGAGCTTCTTTTAAAAATTCCGAAACATTTGGATGGTAAAAAGTGGGTTAAGGGCAAACACTATTGTTATTATATATATCTTTATTATTATTAATATTACATATCTAAAACATTAAACTATATATATTTTACAAAATTTAGGCGTTACTTATTAAATACTAATCACATTCAGAATCCGAGTTTTGATCTGAATTAGTTGGTAGCATTGTATCCTCCAGTAGTTTAAGGACTTCTTAAGATAGTGGCTTACTATATCGATGGTTAGGAGATGTACTACGAGACAAACTTGATATTTTTGGATCAGAAGAAAATAGCAACCTATTAAAAAGATCCCTCATTGTTTCCTCACGACTAATTTGTCTGGTGTACAGTTCCCTGTGGTTCCGAAAGTCCTTATTTCTGGATTCCATGGCTTCTTCAGACAACATACCTATGGGCAAAGCTGCACATTTAATTATATCAGCCAATTTCCATGCTGACGCTCCATTTGTTTTTTGTTCCTTCTGGCGGCCATACATTTCGTTTTAAATCGCGTACATAGCGTGGTAACTGTTCGACAAATCCCTTTAGCGTTTGCATAATCGGTAGCATTAACTCCAAGTCTATTTAATGCATATTCCTTTACATCAGAGCCATTTTTAGATTTTAGCCAAAGAGCTCTCTGTACAAAATTGACATTTTTCCACTTCACTTGTTTAAGAACTAAAATAAATCGCCATTCACTTGTTTATAACTTGTATAATCCCGTTCTTTGACACTTATTGAATGAGAAAAATCTATGAATGAACATTTGTTAAATGCGGATTTTTCATTCATAGGTAGAAAAGTCTATAAATAATATGTATTTTTGCATTCATAATTAACTGATACCTGTATCCGACCCTAACGAAATTCGTATGACAAAGAAATAAAGTCATCCGAAGTCATGTCAGTCATTGGAAACTCCATAACAGGTATAATAAAAGTCCATAAACTCCACCTCCACGAAAATCATAAATATAGGTAAAACAGTGTATATATGAATGTTACACCAATGATATTTTTCCAGGGTTCATAAAGTGGACCCTTTACCTGCGGTATTTTAGAAGACTCTTACAACCGATTTCGTTGTAATTTCAATTTTTATTTAGAAGACATTTGGAATAAATGTATATTCAGGGCATGAGTTTAAAATCAACGTTTGGAGCAGCTTACTTAAATACCCTCATTTTCCTACTCACACCCAGTACTCTGGAACCTTAGGATGGACATTTTGAACTTGTTTTTTTCTTATCTGCTATGCTGTGATCTATTCCAAGTCATATTTGATGAATTATATCAAAAAAATTCACAAATTTTTAATTTTATTTAAAGGAAACCTTAAAAAAGCTTCCTACACCAAATTGGCATTTTTTCAAAAAAATTGCCATAAATCCGAGAATCGCAGGAAGTCGCAGGAAAAAATTTAGTATGATGTTCTAGACAGACACACAAGAAAAATAAAACAAAAATCAAAGCTGAACTCGACTGCACTCCATACTAAACCCCTATTTTAATTGAAGGAATTTAAAAAAACGGACCTTACATATATTTAGCCCGGAACACCTAAATTAAAATAACTTATGGGTTATATAACTATACAATTTAATTAAATACCAATACTATATATCAAAAATGGACAAAATTTTATAATAATATATTCACAGAATGAACACGACCATCGCAATTTTATAGCTAAAAAATGCCATTTTTAACATTGGAAAAATTTTCTATTTTAAATGTACCGTTATTCCGTTCTAGCTTATTAATTCGGATTATTTTATACGGACTTAAGTACTCTCAACACTCTACTTTAAAACTGCATTAATGTTATAAAGTTTCCTTCAACTTCATTTTTTGATTTTCTGCGCGCTAGATCGGTATTTTTTCCCACTGTGCCATGTCCTGACAACTAATAAACAAATGCGCTAAAAACACATTTCTGAGAATGTGATACTGGGGATATAAGGTTTTAGTAAGTAACATGACACCGGTAAAATTGTGAAAAGTATCCATTAAAGCGTTAAAAATCGATTTCGTATCTTTAGGGACCCCACCACATTCATACAAAAATGTTGCTCAAGAGATTTGCGAGAATGAAAAATCACATTATCTGTTAATTGGAGTCCGGTTCAAAAATTTAGGATGAAAAGGGCTCACAAGAAAAAAAAAGAAAAATGATGTTTGAAGGACGAAATGTTCTACAAAATTTTCGATTTTATTAAAGATTTGTAATCTCAAAAAATAAAAAATACAGCTCATTTATTGCCTCAATGGCTATGCGTCCGGAAAAAATAAAGTTGAATGCGTTTTATGGGCTGGTGGCATCATTAGGCCGGAAGAAACTGTGTATAGTAACGCAACTGTGAATGGCGAGTGATACCGTGAGATGACATCCAACTTTTTTGACCCAAAGTGCAAGAGCTTGACTTGCATGACATGTGGTTTCAACAAGACGATGCTACATGCCACATGGCACGCGTAACAATGGAACTATTGGTTTTAGTTAGGGTCTAACCGTCTAATCCGTTTCAGACAATTTAAATTCCATTTAGAAAAGTCCGTCCGTCTGGCTGAGTGCGTGCGTGTGGCTGGTACGCTCGACAAGTCTCGTCCAATCTTTGCATATATTTATATTTCTTCTAAACTTGAATCAAGTTCGAAGATGGGGAATATTGGTTCACCTCCTGTGGTACATTTTGCAGTAAAAAAAAGTATTTTGCTGTTTTTTGTTTGATGCATTCAGTTGAGAGTTACAGGGTCTTAAAATGAAATTCGAGGTTAAAATTGTGAAATAAGCGGTTAAAATTGTGAATGGTTTTTATGGTTCCGATACCGTAACAATTATGTGCAATTTTGGTTTCATAGATTCCGTTCAGAAATTTTTGATCTTAAAGATGCACCTCGCACGAAAACATCGGAGAAATGATCGAGAAATGTCTTTATTTTTTTTTTTTTTTTTTTTTTTTTGGTAAAGATCGGTTAACATTTAGGGGATTAAAATAGACCAAATACATACTTTTTGTCGGGTACAAAAGCCGCAATTATGGCCCAACACCGCGAATTTTTTACATGTAGAAGGGGATCGGCCCAAGGAATAAACATGACTATTTTGATAAAGATCGATCAATATTTAGTGGGTCAAAAAGACCCAGATTTTTGTGTGAAAAATTACAAAATTTGTATTCTATATCGTATATACTTACCCCTGAAGGACATAGACCCGAAAAGTTGATAATATATCCAAGAGGAGTGGTTGACCTTTAAATTGATACCAATTATATTGTCGTACGTACTCGGACCGGTTTATTTTTCTAGACTGCAGCAACTAGACCAATTCTACCAGGGGATCTACGAACAGCCCAATCACTAACGTATTTATTTATTGCCTTGACAGCTAATTTTGGTGTTCTAGTATCTATATTCCTCATTAAACATTCAATATCTCGAACATACCTTTCGATGACATATTTCGTGTTTTACGAACGATTTGGATATTTTTTTTAAATATTTGCCTATATGTCTGCATCACTGTCGAATTTTCGTGAGAAGTATTATTTGATTTTCAATTTTAACACTTATTTTTCTCATTTTGTACTTACAAATGGACTGGCGTAGATTATTTAAATAAAAATGCCAATAATAAACACTTTAAAATATACACAAAGTCGATATCTAACCAAAAACTCATTAAAAAATAACGGGAAATTATAAATTATAAACAATTTTGACGTTTTAGTAAAAAATTACCAACATACGTACAGTTTTGTACGCCACTGTTTATACAGAAAAATATGAATATAGGTCCATATTTTGACATAGCCCCATATGACCCATTGTCAATATTTTGAAGGTTTCAGCCGCATTTTCCCATTGCATTGGCCGTAATTTGGCATTCCCGGATATTGGAGGGACAGGGACGTACGAAGGAGGTCCAAAATTATTTTGTTCGTGTAAAGCTGAGGAATTTCTTATAAACCTAATGCTGTCAGAAGAGAAAATCAGAAAATGTTTGAGTCTCCATCATTTAGTCATTTATTCTATTATGTTGTTAGAACAAATATCTGAATGGGGTTAGGAATGTCAACACATCATACTCGAGATAATCATATTCATTACACACTTTTTATACTCATCTAGATATCATAAAGACAGTAGAAATTCTTCAAACTCAATGTAATGAAAACAAAACCCCTCCAGCACTCCATTTCCAAGTTTGTGTCTTAAGTCTTTTGTTTTGATTTAAGCGAAATCATTTTTAATGAGAATGTTGCCATGGATGTAACAAATGTTTGATTGATGATCTCTTATCTTCTCGGAATGTAACTTATGTACTTTATTTTCTCATTATGATTTGTTTAATTTCATGCTTATTTAGTTTTGATAAACGTTTCCGAAAGCTGACTGCAAAAAAAAACATATTTTCATTTCGTTAAAAAGAAATGAGAAGAGATGGAAAAAACAATTGAAACTTTAGTGCTTTACAAGAAGCTACAGCAGCAACAACAACAAACTATTAAATTACATTATGGATTTTCTATTAAAACAATTTTTCTCTTGGGATCATTTTTTCGTTGTTGTTAGATGGCGGCATTTGATTATCTTACACAAAGCGTTCCAAAGATTTGTTCATAAGCAATATTTGTATCTCGGTGTGAGTGAGTGTGTTTGTGCGCCGTGGCATAACGAATTTTTCTAATCTAAAGAGCCGAGAACACAGAGAGTCAACATAGAAAACAAAGCATTTTTTTTTTTTTTTTTGTTCCTACATCTTTTATCCAAAAGAAAAGCATAATGAAATGCTCATAGAGAAAAAAGAAAAAGACGATCATGATGATGAAAAAAGAACAAAGCTATGACCGAAACGACAAACCAAGATGAAGAAAAAAATCTTTGAATACTTGGTGATTCCTCAGTATCGAGACAGCGAGAAACAACATCATTAATTTTACCGGGCCTCTTATCTGAAATCTTTCAAGAGTACAGCGAGCGAGCGAGTGCAAATCCAAACCCAAACCGAAGCCAGCAATGATGGAAAACTTGGAAAAGCAAAAAAAAAAAACGAAGAAGAAATGCCGCATTTCTGTTCACTTTTTCCTTATTGGCAATGCTGTTGTGCAATTGTCTTTTGTTTTGTACGCTGCTGCGTATCAATGCCCCGACACTAATAAACCAATATGTATAAACCGCACATCATCATCATCCGCGGCAACAGTTGTTACTACTAACATCTTTGGGCGTTTTGAAATAATATTCCGCTTGAGTATTGCAGAAATGTTGCTGCTTCTGATTTTTGTGATTTTTTTATTTCTCCCATTGTGGACTTCAAAAGATGCCAGCAATTCATTGTGGCAGGCAGATGCAACCTACAAAGACATATTCCGAAAGACCTGTGCTGCCGCTTTCCATAGCCTATCTCCAAACATTATCTATGGAACGTAGTTTGTTGTTCTTTGGCATTATTGATGTTGTTGCCGCCGCTGCTGCTGCTTCTGTTTAAACAATTTGTTATGCATTGCTTGGACGATTCATTTGATTGGAAAATTATGTTTATTTGTAATTTGTTCTACTGTTTGTTTGCTGATGCTGCCGATTGCTTCTTCGTCTGTTTGCATATTTCTTCTATGTTTTGCCACATTACAAGCCAACGAAACATATCTTAGATTGGGAAGAAAGAAATAAATGAGGATGAGTTATGGAAGTGAATTTAAAGAAAAATATATAGGAACGTGTGAATATTTGTATATCACATTTTTGATATATACATTTATTTGGTACGTGGACATATATACGTATTTTCTGAAATGATTGCGATAAGGTGCCAAAATTGTGTACGCTAATGTCATTTGCCTGCAATAATGTAAATTTCAATCGGTTTAAATTTTTCAATCGAATTGTCTGTATTTTAGTTTTGCCATTCTTATCATTTAGTGGACACCTTTCCACATTTTTTCTTATATATCCAGTATTAGGTATAGATTTCTTATAAAAGTTCCTCCCTGTTTTTGGAATTTTAAAGATTTTTAGAAAGGTTTTCCTACGAATAGGCCCTAATTTGATATTTTGTGTTTCCTTTGGGTGGAAAATCTCCATACCTAAATTTATCAATATTTATTTATGCGTTCTTGTAACACATCTCCCAATGTTTGATATTTTATGTGAAGTTTTATGAACATTTTTAATAAAAAATGTCAGCAATTACATGACATAGATCCACCTTATTTGACGTCCATTTTTTTATTATATCGGAAGTTTCATAGTTCAAAGTGGTGTTTTTTTTTCAGTATGGATATCGGTCCACATTGCACCATTTTTGGCACAAATTTCATATTTTGAGTTCTCATTGAATGGCAAATCATCCTACTAAGAATTACGTTTCCAAGACAGAGGCGTCTACGATCCGATTTTTTTCAGATTTATGCTCGTTGGAAGAGTGATATTTCGCAGTATAAAATTATTTTGCTGTTTCAGTTGTGAGTTGCAGGGTGTTGAAAATTTAAGTGAACAAAGAAAAAATTCGGTACATTTTACAGTTTTTCATTGATAAAGGCGAAAATGCAAGCCAAGTGACTAAAATTGTGAATGGTGTTTATGGTAACAGCCAATTGGTTTCGTCGATTCTGGAGAAGTGTCGTGTTCCACCAGGACAACGCTAGGACACACACATCTACAGTGACTCGCCAGAAACTTCGAGAGTTTGCTTGGGAAGTTTTAATGCATCCAACATACAGTCCGGATATGGCACCGAGCGATTATCATCTTCTTGCATTGTACAATTTCTTAAATTATAAAAATTGATTGTGAAAATCGACTACTAGAGTTTTTTTTTTTTTGCAAATAGAGAGCAGGACTTCTATGAGAGAGACATTATGTAGTCCACAAAACGGTGCATATTTGACCCAAATCGGACATTTCGAAAGTCCTATAGTTCATATAAAAATAATGGTTTTTTCCCCCCGACCTAATATATAGGCATGGTTAAAATATTAGGTTTTGCAATGTTTGGTTTGAATCGGATGCTCTGTTCGCATAATATTTTAAAATGCATTTCAGCACCATATTCTGGAGTAGGTGCCAGAAGGAATGGACCCATTCCCCTTTTTTTCGAACTTAATTTGTGTTTGAAACAAAGTAACGATGTGCACTGTATAAGTAAAATCCGACATCCCATTTGCCTAATATTGACCCTATGTGGAGGAGGTACCAAAAGGGTTTGTCCATTGAGACTTGATCTATGTTTAGTAAAAGTAAGAGGTTTTGCAAAGTTTGTTTCAAATCGGATAGTCCGTTACTTATTTTACTTACTTACTTAGCTGGCTTGTTACAGAACGGTTGTTCCATAAGCCGAGATTTCCAAACGAGTCGGTCTTATGCGCATATCCTCCAATTTGAAAGACCATGCTCCGAGATGTTGTTTTCTACTTGGTCTTTCCATCTAATTTGTGGCCGTTCCATTTAAATTTCACCGTCGACGTAAATCGGCCCGTAGATTTTTCGGAGAATGTTTCTCTCACACACCCCAAGAGCTGTCTCATCTGCTTGCGCAAGTACCCATGCTTCACATCCATATAACAGCACCGGTAGTATCAGCGTCCTGTAAAGTTTGAGTTTGGTCTGGCGGGAGGTGGCCTTGTTTCTAAACTGCTTACTTAGACCATAGTACCATCGCTATCCTTCTCCGAGTTTCGAAACTGATGTCATTCGTCTTATTAATAGCGGCACCAAGGGATATAAAATCTTTAACTACCTCGAAGCTGTAGTTTTCAAGTTTCACAGTTGGTCCGAGTCTACTGGACGTCTTGCACGTTGATAACATCAGCTTGGTCTTCTCGCCGTTTACTGCCAGACCCATTTTGGCAGTATCCTTATCAATTTGTTCAAAGGTGGCTGTTACCGCTCGCAATTGAAGGGCTCTGATAAGTAATTTCCGACTTTGACTGCTGATATTGTGCCACTTAAAGTTTTCCTGCATAGCCGTATTGGAAAGTCCTTTAGGAAGATATTATAAAATTAATTTTCAACAAAATTTTGAATATTTTGTGGGGTAGGTACCAGAATAAATGACCGGATTTTCCCCCATCTTCGAACATGAATTAATTTTGGAAGTAATATTACGATATGCAAAGTTTTAATACAATCGGTTACTCCCTTCGAGTCTTATCGACTCCAAATTGTCTGAAAAGACATGGAGTCTAAAACCAACATTTCGATTAGGCACATTTTTGCCGCCTCAAAATATTTATACCCTCATTAGCCATAATGCTGAAGGAAAAAAAATAACTATTCTATTTTATCCTCAGAAAATCTGAAATACCTACTTATAGGCACATAGGTTGGCTAAACATAAATGCCAAATCACAGCATATTATGTTAGAAAAAATCCGGCTATGATCAATATACCGAAACTAAGATGACACTTTTTTCCGTTTTCCGTTCGGTTATGGTGGTTATGTATAAACATTAACCTATACTTTTCATGTTCGGCAAAACTGGATTAACATTTTATATGTTTATAATTGCAGCCCGAACTTTCATTCAAATTATAATTTAGATACTATGTATATTCAGATAGTCGAAAAATGTAAATTGCTTCAAACCTGGTATACCTTTATATATACCATATATATAGTGCATTGAAGGCATATTCTTCTGCTGCCTCTTACACAAATAGTTAGAATCATATATTATCATAAAAAATGATTTGAATCTCGATTCGTTGAAATGTTGCACACATATATAAAATCCAAAAATGGGCATTTATTTTGTCCAAATCCGTAAATGTTTCGGTATTTTGCGATTCTAAATCTTCAAACATTAGCATCAGCAAAAACTAGTATTTCATAATAATGCAGATAATTATGTTATATTGTATTACAACCTAAAGTAGCGAATTAAGGATGCTATATTAATAACAACAACATGTTATGTTACTTATATCCATAATTTTTTTCCTTCCAAACATTCACTTAGCACTAACGATCAAACAACAATTACAAAGCACTTATAAGTTTGTTAACATCTTTTGTATGATTTTTTGTTTTTGCTTTGTGGCTAAGAACTCTATTTTTGTGTTGTAAGGCATAATGTTGTTCATTTTTCCTTCTCCTATCTCCAAAGAAGAAAAATCGCTTGGTTTTATATTACATAAACGATGTTTTCATTTCATTATTAAATCATTGCTGTTCCTTTCTCCCTTTACTGCTAATCTTTATCTTTTCATGTTGTTATCTCTGCTATTATCGTTGTTGGGGTTTTTTGCTAATGTCAGATGGATGTTGTTGAGATGTTATTTCGGTCTATGTTTACAACACGATTTCACGACTTTTCTTAAAAAAAAAAAAACCAACTAAGCGCACCTAAACGTTTTTTTAAGAATTCATTTTTTGTTGTTGTTACTATCTTTTTGCGAATCAGATGAGGTACGCATTATGTATAAAGCGATCTAAGTGTGTGTGCATTTTCATTTAACTTAGTTATGTTTTTAGAGATTTTAAAATGTAATAAGTCCTTTTCGAAAGAGTTTGACATAGACATTTTGAAATTTGCAGTCTCAAGTTCTAGCTAAAACATTACATATAAATTTAAAATATCATTTTTGGTCCTTCGATCACAAATTACCAATCAATCACTAGACATTCTGTGGGATATCTGATTTTTAAAGAGCACATCCCTAGTAAAATTTTTTTATGTTCGGCATATTATAATGGCCTCCAAAGCGACTAGAAAACGTGACAAAAATATCACCGGAAATTAAAGGTGTCGTATAAATAGCCTATCCAAGTGCATACATCAATAATTTGTATAAATTTAAAGGTCAATCATTCCCCTTGAATGAATGGTTGACCTTTAAATCCGCCATAGAATGAATAATTTGTAATTTTTCACACAAAAATCTTGGTCAATTTGAGCCGCTAAATATTGACCGATTAGCTTGCTTATTCCTCGATGCAATCCCTTTTATCCGTATAAAATTTCGTGATGTTCGTGTCATAATTGTGGCCTCTAGAGCGTACAGAAAAACAGTAAAAAATAAAGATTTTGTCCATTTGATCTCCTAAATATTATTGGATCATTACCCAAAACAATAGGGTCTTCTTTGGTCCGAAACTAAATGCAATATTCCGTGGATATACAATGGACAGAAGGACGGACGGACACACATGTCTAGATCGATTTAGCTGGTCAAGATATGACGATCGGTATACTAAAAGGTCTATGCTCCAATACTCTTGGGGTCACACAAAGCTTTAATACCCTTACACCATAGTCGAGTAGCGTATAACTATAACTATTCAATATATAGAATAGATGGACAAATTGACTTTTACATGGTCCTTCTAACACTAGTCATCTCTGATTTCAGTTTTTATTCTCAAATTTAGCAAGTAATCCTCGGCCCTTAGATAAATTATTTCGGATTAATGGCAAAAATGTATTTTTGGTCGAATTTAAATCAATGGTCCTTCGACTGCAAATTTCACAGGTCATCACCACTTATGGACTCTCTACATTTTTAGTGATCCTTCGACCAAATATAATCTCTGATTTTAGTTACTTACTTAGCTGGCTTGTGACAGAACGATTGTTCCATAAGCTGAGCTTAAAAAGATTTCCAGGCATCTCATCCAATTTGAAAGACCCGAGATGTTGTCTTCTGCGTGAACCATTCATTTGGCTCGCTTTTATATTGCTTTTACGTGGGGGCATCCTCCTCCACTCTCACAACATGACCTATGTCGATATCCGGCTCATTTGGCGGCGATATTCTCAAACACTCCAAGAGCTGCCTTGTCTGCTTGCGCAAGTACCCATGCTTCAGAGCTATACACCAGCGCGGGTAGTATCCGCGTCTTGTAAAGTGTGAGTTTAGTCTGGCGAGAGCTGGCCTTATTTTTAAATTGCTTACTCAGATCATAGTAAAATCTGTTGGCCAAAACTATTCTTCTCCAAATTTCAAAACTGATTTTGCTTTTGGCGGTACCGAATACCTCCAAACTGTAGTTATCAAGTTCCGTAGATGGTCTTCTCGCCATTTACTGTCAGTCCCACTTTGGCAGACTCATTCTCAATTCGTACAAAGGTGGCTGTTAGCGCTCGCAATATTCGGCCCATTATATCGATGTCATCGGCGTAGGCGAGTAACATATGCTGTTTGGTGTACAGAGTGTCATTTCTGTTCACATTTGCAACTCGTATGACCTTTTCCAGTTAAAAAGGTCACACGACAAACTGTCACCTTGTTTGAATCCTCGTTCGGTATTAAAGGGCTCCGAGAGGTCCTTTCCGACTTTAACTGCTGGCATTGTGCCAGTTAAAGTTACCCTGTATAGCCGTATTAATTTTGCAGGAATGCCGAACGTAGACATGGCTTTAAATGAATCTGGAGACGAGGTCTTTTATTCTCCTATTAAAGATAAATCCGCAGCCAAATTCGTATCTCGTTTCATGGCAGTTATAAACAGGGCGTTATCATCTGATTTATTTACGCTTTATATTTCTGTTCAAAGTGCGCATATTCCAGGTGCAGATTCACAGATCTTGGTACTTTATATGTTTGTAGGGGTCGTCAACATTAGGGGGTTTGGTTTCCTTTTCCATTGCTTTTTCATAGTAGGTAAGGTTTCCAAGTGTGGGCAACTAAACCTACGCTTTAATCCATTTTTATAGATCTCACGGCACATGTCAGCTCACTATTTCAACGGGTGTTTTTAACATAGCTACCCCATGTGACACCGCGTGGAGGTCACTGACCACAATTGATATGATCAAGATAAGCCTGGGCTTTGTCATGTTAACACTTTCAGTGTTTTTGTCGAATATATTCGACATTTAAAAGCACTCTCTTTCTTTGCGATTTTTCAATTATCCTATGTACCGTTACTATTGATGTTTTTGTTTTTGCTTAAAGACAGACAAAACTGGCCGAGGGTTAAAATGAAAATTGCATTTTTTTCTAAACTATGTCCCTTTATATGATTTTAAATACAAAATTTTAGATTTTTATTCCGACAAAAAATTTTTTTGACACTGAAAGGGTTAAAGCCAATCAGACCCGTTGAGATCTTAATATACTCGCCATGGGCTTTCATTCTCAAGAGTTTTCTTAACATAAATCGGCTGAAGCCTTGGTCGCAAAGATATTATTTCTATCACTAGTTAATTAATTTAATTTCTACTGGGAACTTTACTCTACACAAATCACATCCTTGATTTCATTAAGAGCATATTAAACTCTTAATGAAATCAAGGATGTGATTTTTTAGTGTAGGACCTTTAAAGATACATGTGCATAACATACATAATCCAGTCTTTAATTTTTAGACTTCAGGTGTATCTCTTCTTGTATGGGATATTTATTTAAGTTTACAAATTTCACATGGCTTATTTATATGTAATTGCGAAGTTTGTTAGAAAATTCACCTCATATCTTCCCATACAGAATACAATTTTAATTCGAAGTCAATGACAGTATACGGTTTTTTCTACAATCTCAATTAATGATGACATTTTAACTAAACACTATGACACTTTAGTCCGCAAATGGTCATAAATACTTCAAACCATCTAACTCCCGAACAAACATCAATCCATCGAATCCAACTGGTTGGTTGGTTGGTCAACCAACCATCCATCCATCCATCTCAAGCAACTAACCAATCAAATGCAATTTTAATTAGAACTTGTCCACAATTAAATCAATTTCGAAAACAAACAAACGTACGGACAACAATAGAAAAATCCAACAACATACCGAACAAATTTGTTGTCTAATTAAAATCTAACATTCATGTTTTATGCCGGCCTGCCGGCCAGGCAGACATACATACGAACACTCCGCATGGCGACACTGATTTATGGCCAAAAGACATTCGGTGAAGGCAATTAAAAATTAACGAAACAATTTCAAAGATTTTTAACCTCAATGAGAGAGGAGAGAGAATCCAAAACCGATCTCCAAATGGCAACAGAAATTCTAAGTGGAACCAACACGATCACAAAAATATAGCAACAATGTTAAAGGTGGATGGTTGATGGTGGATGGACATCATGTCGCTTCTAATGTCAACCAAATCCATTGATTGTGTGCATAGGTGCCTTTGCCTCAAAGTGATGTATCTGAAAATACGAGATGCATGTAATTGATTTAAAAGACTTAAGAAACAAACTTAACAATTTTCAGTTAATCTCAAAGTGTGGTTTGCAGATCACCATCATCAGCATCATCACTTATTTCAGTCATCATCAATTTGGTGCAGAAAGAACACAAATAATGAAAGAAACATTCTCATTGCTACTCTCATCTAAACGTGAAATAATTCCATGCAATTATGTTTGTGCCACAATACATATCTCACAGAAACATTGAAATATTCTAAACTTTGAAGATGATGAAATTCTACCTCCTCTCCACATATAGAAGCTATTCTTCTTCTCTATGTAGATGATAAATGTTAGTGTCACTAAGCTAGCTGCCAGCTGCCAGGCAAAATAAACATGCAACTATGCTGATGTCTTCGACTTTGTGTCTCTACACAAATAATATTCAATAAATCAGAAGTATTGATGGATGTAATTCATTGTGATGTACTCTGGAACTCTGTTGAGACGCTGTTGTTGCTGACATTGGTAACTTCCTGATTCTGTTGTAGTCGCACTTTCAGTTACAACCGCCAGCATCACAACTTTTATGAGACAAGCTATTGTGTCGTCGTCGTTTCTAGCCTTCATTAATCTTCAATTTGATGGAGGATATTCAAAAGATGTGCTTTGGTGTTCCTTTAAATATTGTATACACCCTACACTAGAGATTCGTAGGACGCGGAACGGATTCGAATTATTAGAAAATAGTAGTTTAAGAAGCATCCGGATATTCGAACTAGATTAAAATAGTGGACATTTAGTTTTAGTATGCAATAGGATCAGGATGTGTGCATATTTGGAATATGTTTGGAAATTTATATTATTTAGTCACAAAGTTCCGTACCGATTCGATTTATCATACTTCCTAACATAACGTTTTTAAATTGTAAAGACTAGTTTCCCCCAGGGATATGCTCTCAGTGGTAGTGTTCGTCACAAAATTCTGTATTAATGTGACAGAAAGCAAAAGAGTTTACAAATTCAGAAATATTCGCCGTATCGAAAAACTTATTTTAAAGTATTGTTGGTGCAACGATTGGCTTTATTCTGACACTGTTCTATTACAGATGATTAGGTTCAAAAACGGCCGGCGAATGCTTAAAATCGACCCGATTCTTCCATTCAGCGACAAAGGCCCACGGTGGTTCTTGGTGTTGGACACATTTTTATACAAGGTAACGACGTCTCTTTAAGAGGCCGTGTTATTTTTATAATTTGTGAAGCTATCGAGAACATAGAACAGCCACTTTGTGATTGAACATTAGAAACATATATTTCGCTACGATAGAAATGAGTCTCATCCAAATTTTGGTTTAGAACCCATTTTTTGGTTTTTTTTTTTTTTTTTTTTTTGAAAATTTCTATTTCACAATTTGATTTACAAAAGTCTGTCGGGATGTTGAGCATGGTAACTCCCAACGGTAATAACCGATTTCATTCTAAATTCGCATTCCAAACTTGAATTCTAACAATTTTATGATGTCAAGCAAACGTAGTATCCGATTTGAACAAAACTGTGTCAAGCCTAATATTTTAACAAAATATATAAAATATATAAATGTCCTCCCCTTCTGATACCCACAGTGACAAAATTTTGAAAATTTAGAAATCCAATATCAATTGATTTGAGTATAAAATGGAATCCAAACTTTGCACATCGTAATACTTTTTTGGTAAAAGTAAATCAAATTCGAAGTAGAAACCTGCCAACGGCTGTTCACATTTTTATATAAAACGTCTAAAGTACTCACTTACTAAGTTGGCTCTAGACAGAACATTTGTTCAATTAGACGAGCTTAAAAAAGAATTCCAGGCGCATCGGTCTTGTGCGCAGCTCTTCCAATTTGAAAGGCCATATTTCTCCTCCACTTGATTTTTCCATCGAATTCGTGACGTTCACCTTCTTCGTGAGCCATCAGTAAGCTCGAACTTACATGCCTTTTTGTGTTGGGGCATCTTCATCCATTCTCATAACATCACATAGCCAACGTAGTCGCTGCATCTCGATACGTCAGACAATGCCTATGTCCGAGAATAGATGGTACAACTCAAGGTTCAACGATATTCACCGTCAACGCAGATCGGTTCATATATCTTACGTAGAATTTTTCTCACAAACACTCCAAGAGCTGCCTCATCTGCTTGTGCAAGTACCTATGCTTCTGAGTGTGAGTTTGGTCTGACGGGAGGTGGCCTACATAGTAGAATCTGTTTGCCAACACTATCCTTCTCCGAATTTCAAAACTAATAAATTTGTCAAGTTCCACAGTCGGTTCGAGTCTAGTGGACGTATTGTGCGTTATACCATCAGCTTGGTCTTCTCGTCATTTACTGTCAAAACCACTATGGCAGACCGTTGTGGTAGCTGTTACCGCTCTCGGAGTTCGACCCATTATGTCGATCTCATCGAGTCGAGTAACATGTGTTATTTGGTGTACAGAATGCAATTTCTGATCACCTCTGCCTCTCGTATGACCCTTTCCAACAGGATGTTAAAAAGCTCACACGACAAACTGTCACCTTATCTGAATCCTCGTTTGTTATTAAAGGGCTCCGAGAGGTCCTTTCGACTTTAACTGCTGACCTTGTGCCACTTAAAGTTATCCTGCATAGCCGTATTAATTTTGTAGGAATGGCGAACGCAGGCATGGTTTTAAACACTTCTGAGCGGATAGGGCTGTCAAATGCGGCATTATGGTCGTCAAATAGGTTTCATGTGTCGATATGTTTTTCGTGGCTCTTTTACAGGATTTGGCGCAGAGTGAAAATCTGGTCAATGGTGAATTTTGCCAGGTCTGAAGCACATTATTATGGTCCACTAACGTCATTGACCATTGGCTTCAGTCGTTCACATAGCACGCTGGATAACACTTTATATACACTTTTTATGCGTTTTTGTGTACGGGACACTGGATGTTGAGTTTCCAATCATTGAGCATGTATTCCTCAAGCCAAATTGTACTAATCAATTGGTGCATGCTCCTGATTAGCATCTGACCACTTAAGTAGTTGGGCTGGTAACACATCGGCACCTGCTGCTTCATTATCCTTCAGCCAATTAATTGTTATCTGACCTCATCTTGGCTAGGTGGTATACAATATATACCGTCATCTCATATTGGTTCTGGGGTACCTTCTTCATCGCCCTATACGCTACGTTTTTCACATCAGTAACATTTCGACATTCCCGATCGTACAACGGGTTCTTGGTGGTGGTCTTTGGTACCCAAGTGTTGATTTTGCTGCAGTTTGTCGGGAGTGGGCAAGTCTTTGCCATTGTGCTTCTATATTATTATCGGGGCAAGAAGTGCTTTCGTCAAACTGGTAGGTAAGTTGAGCGAAGAAGGCTCTGCTATCTTTTGTGTTTGCAGTTTTTCGACGTAGAATTTCCGTGTTGTGTTAGATTGCACCATTGCCTCTGCATTAAGACGAGTACGAACCTTGGCTCTTACAAAGTATCGATATTCGATATTCGCTCCTCGAATCGATCGAACATCTAAAACAGTGGATGGATCCCTTCCGTCTATCACAACACGATAACTTTCATTTCTCTGTTTGATCGGGAGAATTCCAGGAAGCAAGTTGCTTGAATCTGGTGCTGCTAACTACCATATTTTTTGCTGCCACGAAATCAATCAGGCTCATGCCGTTGTCGGATGTTTCTTCATGGAGGCTGAATTTTCCGACGGTGGGGCCAAAAATATTTTCGCTTCCGATTTTTTCATTAAAATCTCCTAGCAGAATTATAATGCCATGGCCAGGGCAACAGTCAGGGCTGTTTCTAGGCGCTCGTAAAATATGTCTTTGGTCTGCTCTTTTGTGTCTTCCGCCGGTTCATGGGCACAAATAAAACTGATGTAGAAGAAATTCGCTTTTATACGGATTATAGCAATTCGCTCATCTACTGGAGTGACGAGGTCTTTTATTCTCCTGTTAACTATAAATCAGGGTGTAATCATCTGATTTACTTACGCCAGTCCCATTCCATCGCATTTTCTGTAAGGCAGTAATATAGGTTTTGTACTTCTTGAGGACATCCGCCAAAGCGAAAACCGCGCCTGTTCTGTACAACGTGTGGACATTCCAAGTGCAGATTCGCAGATCATGGTCCTTTATACGATTTGGGGTTGTCAACATAGGGGGGTTTGGTTTTTTCATAATAGGTGAGTTTTTTCCGAGAGTGGGTAACTAACCCGATGCCTCCACCTATTTTTTATACTTCTTATGGGTGAACTCGCGCCACATATCTCACTATTTCAGCGGATATTGAAAATAGCTACCCCAGGTGACACCACGGGGAAGTCAGTATCCACAACTGAGATGAAAGAGGCACCAAGATAAGCCTGAGTCAATCAGATCCGTTGCTTGGTATCTCTCATCTACCGCTACGCCACCTTCATTTGTTATGATATAGCGTATTAAATAATCGTATATTACCTCCTACAAACCGATTTTAAATATATTCTTCATATAAATGAATGTCAATGTGTACTAGTAGTAATCCCCAGAGATATTATTCTTGTCTATGTTTTTTTCTTTCATTCTTGTACTCCTTGTGTGATAGCATTTAAGAACAATTGTTACGATTCTATTTAAAGCAGTGTCTGGTGGCTAGTTGATTTCATTTCAGTTCAATATGCCGTCAATAAAATTGTGAAGACAAGACACTGGCGTCGTCACATCATTCCAAAAGGCATTCCATTGGCCAGTCAGTCATTGTCAAACGTCATTATTATTGAATTTTTGTTTTGAGATAACTATTTTAGTTATTTCTGTCGATTATTCTTCTTCTCCTTCTTGTTTGTTTATTAAATAGTGCAAAATTCCTTTAGGCTTAGTCCACTTATCAATCAAATCCGGTTAGGCAAAATCGACGAGACGTCATCAAATAGCATTGCAAATTAACATCAAATTGAAAGGATATTAACGGATTTGGAAATTTATTGTGGAGAAGGGATGGGGGTTTAATTAGAAAAAGAAGAAGAAATATCAAGGCAAAGATTTTTAAAACATATTTTTTGAAGAATTATCAAGACGTAGATTTTTTAAAAAATATTTTTTGAAGAAATTTCTATGCGTATATAAAAAATGGATTAAGATTTTTTAAAAAATTATATTTGTTTTAAAACCCAAATTCTTTCCTTCCTCCTATCATAGAGAAGAAGGTGTATTTCCTCTTCGAAAATAGAGATTCATCTGCCTTCACAAAGCCTGCCGCGCAACAACGGGGGTAAAACAATACCGCGGTTTTGTTTTCACATTAGCAAAACTCCCCTTCGTCGTAAAAAAGTCTTGCAGAAAAAGAATAGCACAGCGGCAAGATTATTTTCCAATGAAATTGTAGAAGACCAAACCGCCAACATTTGATAGCTGTATCCGCTCGAATGTCCCCTGAATGCTATTACCTGCAATCCATACGCCTATTTCTTTTGTTTTCTTCTACTTTTCTTATTTCAGCATTTATTTTTTTATACCGGCCTAGAATTCGCCTTAATGTTGGTTGTTGGCGTTGTTAGTTTTTTTGTTATTGTTGTTTGATTTTACTTTTATTAAAGCAATAACCTCAGCGGCGGACGGTGTTGAAAGATCTTGAACAATCGGTTTGATAAGAATGTATTTTTAAAAAATCTCCGTCTTGATATTTCTTCA